>NC_134832.1:69030298-69120285 GCF_004210375.1 Tachypleus tridentatus
ATAAACAATATTTCCAAAACCAAAGAAATGTACAGAATGAATTTTTGAATTTTCTAAATATAGTAATATTTCAAAAAATAGATAATAAAGGAGGTTTTTTTTTATATTCTAGCTTGTCAAAATTTGGTAATTTAAATTTCTATTTGTTAAAAGTATAAAATTTGCCTTTGGACATCAGAAATATAATTTAAACCAAAGAAGCCTTCCAGATAGTGCATGACAAACAAAATTGATATTTAGGAACTTGTTTAAATATTTATTTTTAATTAATTAATTATTGTGTACTATTACATTTATATTACAATCTACAATCTGCTACCACATGTATTCACATATATTCGTAAAATAATAGATCAATAAAATTTTGAATGCAAATCTACAATGTGATAACACCTCTGACCCCTACACATAGTAATAGAGTTAAGAAGGTGTAAAGATAGAAACAAATATAATTACTAGTATAAAATAATAAATAACATTCAAACCACCAGAAGCAATACTTAAAGATTATATAATATATTACACTGTTGTAACATGCATTTTTTAAACACAGTTTTCATATACTGTATGGTTTGTAGGAAAACATGCGAAAGAGTGACATGATTTGGACGCATGAAAACTTTCTAATAGCATCTTTTGCGAGGGCAACAATGCTGCAGACACACAAAACTTGGTTTTGGTAAATACCAACAAAATCATGTCAACAATAAAGAAAGGTACATAATTTCATTGTAGCAGTAACTTGGTTGTTCAACATCATAATACTATTGTATTAATTTTACCACATGTAGGTATGTGAATTTCTACACATTTCAATGTGGCATTTAGAGCATAATGAAGGCTGATCACTAAGATGTTACTGACTAGTCATAGCATATCATTAGTTGAAATATATCCTGCAGACTCTCCCTTCAGTGTTAAACAAAGAGGGATATCTAAGAATGGGTTAACATTCAAAGATTCATATCCATTGTTTCATGAAATAGTTGTATTGTACTTTACACTTCCTTGTGTATGTGAAACTTTGTTGTTGTAAGATGTAGAAGCTACTCTCTGGATACTTGTAATCTGATTTGGTGAGTGATCAACTGAAGAGAGGGAATGGATATGGTCAGATTTATTTTGGAAAAGTCAGGATTTGTGGTTAAGATATATTTGTAATTACTTTCTTGAACATGCTAAATGTTTGTGCTTTAGTTAGTCATGTGGAGTAAACATTAGGGCAAGTAGTTTTGATACAAAAAAATGTTTTGTCATTCCAAAAAATATGAAGAGACTATACAAGCAAAATATCCAGTGTACCTTTGAAAGATTATAAATGTCAATACACTAGATGCAAAAGTTAACACCAAAGGTAAACAACAAAAATAACCTGAAGTCAGCTTGTATATCTAATGAATATAAAGTTTTTAATGTTTATGACAGTATCAGTCTGAGGCATGTTCATTGTAGTTTTGAAAACTGATTTTAAAAAATTAAATACAACAAGAAGATTTTCAAACATATCTCATAGAAATATCTTTGGTAGCATGTATGTAAAGTTCAAGTTGTTGCTTATAATTATAAATACTGTACCAAATATAGTTTTCTTTCTGGAATATGTTAAATACTTTTCCCTTTCATAATAACTTGCAGCGAAGTCCACATATTGTGAAGACTGGAATTGTACAGCCTGATTCAGTGTCAAATTTACAAGTCATATTGATGTAAGAATGTTGTTATGAATTAGGAAGAAACAAACCTTTTGCTTTATATCAAATTGTTATTTTGTTTGCCACAATGGTTATATTTTATTTATAATATTTGTTATAAAAAACTGAGAAAAATGAATGAAAGGAACATTGATATCAAACAGATATGCATTCAGATTCATCCTGATACTTTTGTGAAATCTTCATCTTTTAGTCACAAAACTATGTGTTATGGTCTTATATATTCCAAGTTCAACTCATAGTCTGAGAGTAATGGGTTTGAATTCTTGTCCAACCAAAAATGCTTGTTCTTTCAGCTTAGGGACATTATAATATTATAATCTTTTTGGTGGGAATACAGTTCCCATTAAATACTTTAAAGTAGAAAGCAAATAAATAGAAACCACCCCTAATATTTCTACTAATTATACCTCTAACCTTTAAAAAAAAAAGATATTAATTTGAAATATACACCATACTGTGATATTTGTGTATGATCTTTGATGATTATTCATGGCAACTAACTAGACTGACATCACTGTTTGGATTTTGACTGATAGATGGGATATTCTGAACACATTTCAGTGCTGTTCCATTAAGGCAGTAAGTTGGCAGCATGGACTATTAACGACAGTGCAACATTGATATATATATATATGTAAAGAAACTCAGGAAATAACCAAAATTACATAATAAAGCACATACCTACACAAATAGAAGTCACACAAAAATAAAACCAGTGTGCAAGTGGTACACAAACACTTATCGTACTGTCACTGGCACCAAGTTGTACATACTTATGAATAATGGTGATTTTCAATTTTTTATTATTTATATGTGGAAACATTCACAAGTCATGGGTTAACCCCACTGTAAGAGATAAAAGTTAACAATGGTAATTGTTTCAGCTATGTAGGTACATTTGATACAGTAGAGACATGTTTATCCCTATGTGAAATATTTTCAACTTTTTCACAAGCTTCTTCATAGTTTTTCAAATTGTTTGAAAAATCAACTGAATAAACATTTTGTGTTTTTTTTGTTAACATACCATGACTAAATAGTTATCGTTATCGTAAAGGTACGTGAATAAAAAAGTTTCATACTTAAAGTTAAACATCAGAAATGTATTTCTGGACAATAGTATGTACATGATTATATATTTATAGGTTTAAGTTATTACAGAAGCAGTTTTATGTTTATAAATTAGTTTTAGATGCTGATATATTTACATTCAGTCCAGTTATGTTTCAATCATAATATACATGTAATTATCATCATATTTTGAACTTTTTTGTTAGTTTGTATAATAAAAAATAAAATGATTTATGACATTGTCAGTTCATCACTAGATTGATTTATAACATCTACAAACTAAAAGGTAAACAGAATGTATCTATGATTCACTCTGTTCCCGTGGGGGTACAGTGGTAAATTTATGAATTGTTGATGCTAAAATCAGGGGTTCAGTTCCATTTGGTGGACACAACAGACAGCCAGATGTGGCTTTGCAATAAGAAAACACACACACTTGTCTTCTTAGTAATGCAATTCTGTGTTTCATTGTCAACTATTTCTAGTTTATTCATATAACATTTAATTATTTTCAGGCATATTTTAGTGTTTTTAGATTCAAATTTTATGCATATTATTTTGTATAATTTGTGAAGTATAGTTATAATTTATAACGCTAAATTTGGATGTTGATTTGATAAAAGAACCAATTTTAATTAAAATTTATCAAAACTGCTTTGAATCAGTATTAAGTTTATCAGTCAGAAAAGTCAAATAGTATTAATATTTTGAAGTACAAATGTTGTTTGGTAGTAAAATATCTGTTTGTGTGATTACTAGCAGCAATGCATGTGGAACTTGTACATGCTTGGTTTAGTTGTATTTTATAAATTAATGTGTGATGAAAGGTAAGCTATATTGCCCACGTTAAGCAAGAATAAATTTGTGTCTAAGAGAAATACTCCAGATTTATAGAACAATGGAAAACATCCAAGAATCATTATAAATTTGTAACGCACATCTCTTAGTAATGTAGTACTAACGTTAAGAGTGGTAATATTAGTCATATCTCTTTTCTAAATTTGAATCAGGAACAGCAAGATAGTTGTACGATATTTTCTGTCCATTTTCCTTGTCATATTGAAAATTAAATTTGATAACAGTGCTAGCTTAGATGTTATGATTTTTATGATGTGTATAGTGTACTTTTGGTTGGATTTGATTATATGTAGCTTACCTAGTTGCAGCCAACAGTATGTTAATATTCCACAGTTTTAAAATATATATGGATGAGTGCAAAAGGAAATGTTTTCATTTGGATGTATACACAATATGTAGTTGTTTCTAATTTGACTGTATAACATGACACAACCATGTACATATTTTTTCATACCTTGTAATGACTAACGCATTACACTACTGTACACAGTATTTTGCACATGATTACATAGTTCAAACTGCATAATTTTAAAAATAAATTTCCAAGACAGACATGTATGCAGTCAAAGTTTAAAATCAACTGTATTATGGTTATCTATTTATTTTCATTTACCTCTACACAAACAAATTGTGTGTAAAACGTTCAGCAGATATTTACAACAATGTTATAACAATAACTTGACACACATAAATGTACAGTCATGGTAATATTGTCTTACATGACATATTTTAAACTTGAAGTGACCTAAATAAATCATCTTATTTAAGGCATAATGAACATTAAAAGCTTAGCACATACATAAGCTCTTAACATTAGGTTTAAGTTAGTTTTACTCTGTTTAGCATTGTTTTGACCAGAATTGTATATTTCTTCTTAATAGGTTTGCCATATTTTTTATGTACAATGAGCAGGCTTCATAAATGGTGACCTTCAAGTCATTTGTTAAAAATTGTATGGGGTATTATCCATATTAATGTTTAGAACTCTGTTCTCTCTGTGAGTGTGTTTAACTGTTGGTTATTGTGGAGGAGTGAATTTGAACTTGAGTATGACAAACAAAACAGGTTATTGCAATATTCTAGATGTAAGAAATAGTGTGTTATAAGGAACTTTACAAAATCATACTGTTTACTATGATTGTGGGAGTGTTAATATTTTCTTACAAAACAGTAAAATGCTACTATATTTTTGTTTGAAATGTTTCCAGGGTTGTTTGCTTATAATGCTGAACTGGTATCTCACTTTCTTAATATTTTCTTTAAATGTTGCCTGTGATAAAGTTTTCGTTTGCTATTCTTTTTATTACTTTTATATTGTTTTCATAATTGTATTGTGTTTTTTTTGTTGTTTTTTTACCCCATGAATTGTTTGTACTGTCTTACTGTGTGGGTATTGTAGTTAATAATTTAGTCTACATATTGCTTGCTGCACATGAAGAAGTGCCTACTTCAAGTTTTTCCATTTAAGAACTTTAAATATTTATACTGAATACTGTTCTGTTTTTCTCAAAGTTTTTATAGTAACATTAAATGAATAGCAGTAAAACTTGTTAAACAGTTAACTTTCTTATAATTCTATATTTAACTGGAAAAGAAAAAACTTTGCAAATTTTAGGTGACTTGAATTTTAATTGTCCAGGAATTAGTAAAACGTTGAAAATAAATTGGGACTAAATTGAGATTTTGTGTTCAGAACAAGATTTAGTGTGAACAAAACTGTATTTTTCTTCTTTACAGAACTATAAGATTTTAAGCCTTTTCACTGTGTGAATGGCCTTCAAGTTCAACTTTCCAGCTCCTTGTAGTCATGTCAGTGATGCTGAACAAGATTAATCTGAAGAAACCTGTGAAGGAAGAATCTGTTCATCAGAAGGAAAGGTACCAATAAACAGTGGAGGTGAAACTATGGGAGTAGAGGTGTCAGTCACCCACAGCACATACACATTTGTTCATTTCCTTTTTTTGTTTATGCATGTTGCTATGATAATTTTAGTTTTCTTGGGTTTTAAAATTTTTATTAAACATTAAATTTCTTGAAGTGAGCTAAACATACATCGTGTAGCTCCTACAGTAACGCCTCGAGGATATTATAAACGCTAAAATCAGGGGTTCGATTCCCATCGGTGGGCTCAGCAGATAGCCCACCCTGGCTTTGCTGTAAGAAAACACACACAAAATAACATTAACGAAGGATACGAACCTATATAGTTGTGACGTGCAATATGTATCAATACTGTTTATAGTTCTGATGGGTCTAGTAAGTTATGCATCGTTGTGAATTTGCATGCTTTTATTATAACGACTGTATTTTACGTTTAAATACTGATATTTTGGGCCCATAGAATACACATTCGAAGACATGGGGTAGTTTTAATAAAGTAATTTGATGTGTATTTGATTCTTAATTCCATGTCGGATCAAAGCCAACGCTCGAGACAAAAAACAGTGAACAAAATAATACAAAATGCTGTTAAGGTTATACTACTTGAAATCATTAAGTTGCATGACCTCCGAAACAGTGTTTACTGTATTGTGTTGGACAATTCACGACATTACCGCAGAGTATTTATGTCGTAAAGATTAAATGTCAGAATAAATAATACTATTATTTTATTTTATATCAAGAACATAGAGGGGGATTCCAGACGTGTAGTTTCCAGAGACTCTTGTTGATTGTTTGTTTTTGAATTTCGCGCAAAGCTGCACGAGAGTTATCTAAGTTAGCCGCCCCTAATTTAGTTGTGTAAGACTAGAGGGAAGGCAGCTAGTCATTATCACGCACCACCAACTCTTGGGCTACTCTTTTACCAAAGAATAATTGGATTGACTGTAACATTATAACGCTCCCATTAGTGAAAGGGCGTGCATGTTTGGTGTGACGGGGATTCGAACCCGCGACCCTCAGATGAGGAGTCGAGCGCCCTAACTACTCGGCCATGATGAGCCGAATCGTGTTTAAGCGAACCAGTTGCACCCCACCTCAACTAAAGGCTCTAACTTCAAGCACTGTGTAAAACCGTACATAGTTTGTGAACTGAGCTATAAATGTAGAAAATCTCTTATACTCAAGTATGTGCATTTGTGAAACAAAATTGATGAGAATTTCATACTTTTCTCAGTTTCCAGTCTAGTTATACTGATATTTACATTCAGGTAGTTCGCTGAACATTGTTCAAATATTGTCTTAATGTACACGGGTTCTTTTCTGAAGAGCTAGGACTGAGAAAATTATTTTAAAAATTTTATTCTGTGTTGGTAACGAAACACACAGCTAATGTCGTGTTTAATGTGCTGATGAACAAGAAAGAGAAAAAAAAAAAGTTTTATATTTATAAAAAAAATAAATAAATATTAACGTTAACGTGCAATAAGTTGTATTAAATCGAGTCATTAGGTGTAATTATTCAACTGGTTCACAGCTCGACTTTCTTTTATTCTCGAAAATACAGCACTTTTATTCTCGAAAATACTATGTTGAAAAACACGCGAAAAGTATTTGATACTAGTTCTTCTGTACCAACCAAATAAGATGTATTACATAAATACAAACTATACAGGCAGTTGTGAGTACATACAAAAATTCCCCTCGGTGGACAGAACGATACAGTTCTGTCTCACACGCTATCATTTTCAGCATACTGCAATAAGTTAAGACTTTTGTGTAAATAAAGATACGATACTAATACTCGGGAAGAATTCGGGTTTAGGTAGTCGAGAATTTGAAGCTCAGAATGTTAGTAGCCGAAACAGAATATTCTTTAAAATAATTCATGTGTGTGTACATTGATATATCTTAATGAAAGGACTAAAATACGTATGTGCATTTAATGATACTTCAAGAATCCAGTTCCATACACAGGAGCCCAATGGATACCAGCGGCGTGAACAGGATTTCCATATGCATAGGCAGTAGTAACATGAGCCTTCACTACAGTAAGTCCGTAAGGGACAACACCTGGTTGGCTGGAGGCCACAATGGCTTCAGCAGGAGCACTATTGGCGGTTCCTGGTTCGTTGGTCTTAACCACAGCACAGAAACCAGCACCATCAGCAACGTACTCAACTCTGCGGTCACGACCGTCGATGTCAGTCAGACTGTAGGCTCCACGTTTGTTTCCGTATCCGTCTCCAGCCTCCCAATGGCCATTGGTGGCCCCGAGTGGGTCAACAATGTCGTAGTTGAAGGCGTAGTTACCAAAGTCCTGTAATATTTTAAATTGTGTTTAAAAAATTTAGAAGCAATCGATAAACATTTGCCTTCATTAATTTTCATTCGAATCGAGTTAAATCAATTAGCTATCCTAAAATTTCATGTGTGCTTATACTAAACATTGGTGGGTGAATATGTTATGTAATTCAACTTATTACCTTCAGCTGAATTTCATTCGTTAAATATATTGTTATTACTCTTTATGGCAAAAATACGTCACTGTATAGGATAAAATATTATTTACATCCTGGCGGCGAGAACTGACACTAGAACCGCCTGCTATACCATGGTACAGACCACCACGAACGACAACAAGTAAGGCGAAAAAGGTGGCAATCTGAAAAACAAATCTATTAAAACATAAAAATATTACGTAAAAAGCTATATGTATTTACATACGTCATCTTATAAATAAATACAATAATGAGAAACTGTTATCATCTGTTTTGTTTGCTTTAAAAGCTCTGAAAATGGAGCAACTGTCTGGTAATATAAGAAAATGATCGAAAGATAATCAAGTAATTTTATTAAAACTAAAAAAATCAGAATTCAAGTTTTATTATGTTTATTCTATTTATATTTTTATTCTTATCCTATGCCAGGTATAAAAAACCTTCAACAATAAAGTTATGCGAGATACTGCGTGAACAATAATGTTATGATTATCCAGTGTTCAATATTAATAATACACCAAACTTAGCTAATACTTTAGTTCACGGGCTAGTAATTTATAATACTAATAATTGTCAACGTGAAAATACGGTTCCTTACCTTAACGATCATGTTGCTACTGTCGTGTTTGTGGACAACTTGGACTGTTCTTCAGTTTTGTCTACTTTTATACATGTGGTGGTGTTATCATGATCCAGTAAAATCAGTGATTGTGAGACATTCTGAATTTAAAAAGTCAATCTAGAACACTGAGAAAAAAAGCAACACACACAAAGTCGAATATGAAGCACTGTGTTGTTCATAACAAAAATCAAGGTTATTCCTTTCTTGGTGTGCATAGCAAGGTGAAAACATGTATTCTGAAGACATCTGTGTACTATTCATTTTCTGTAGAATTATTGTAGGATTTAAAACCACGTGGAAATGAAAATAGGATTTCACAGCAGCTAGTTTTCAAGATTTCGAATCAAAGCTACACGTGATCACATACGATTATATGCACAAAGCCGTCCTGAGTTTCGAAGTCAAAAGGAAGCCAGCCATTCAACACCATCTAAAATCATTTCTTGAATTATTATTTGCTGATTTAATAGCTGGATTTAACTGTCACTCTTATAATCTACCCACGGTTCCAAAGTGCTAAAAATGCTTTAATCTTGCTAATAATTGCTTGCTATTAAACATACAGCTACACACTGGGCTATCTATTTTATGTCCATCGTAAGCATTGAAACTAGATATTTAGTGCTATAAGGTCTTAGACGTGCTACCAAGCCATCAAGGTCGGGAGGCAATTCTTTAAATAAGCTATGAACAACATTTTTGTTATCAATGAAAACGTACAATATTTTTACATGTCAGCTTCATGTAGTTATGGTAAATCACTGCAGTTTATACACAATTTTTAATTACTATTTTTGGTATTTATTTCAAGACCTTGTATTCCAAATGCTGCGCAGTTACATTATCGACATTCTGACAATCAAAAATGTCACCCGAAGTTTCACTGAATCGTTTAACAATGTTCATAATGCCAGTTAAGTTTCGCATCTCAGATATTATTTGATGGTGATAAGAAGGAATGCCAACAACAATATAATTTTAAAATAACTTACAAAATAAAATTAAAAGTAACGTCAAACAGTATAGAGGTCAAAAAGAGTAAAGGTCGAATTATTTCAAACCTTCACATAATTTCCAAATTTTTCGAGGGCTAAACAAATAGGCGGTTGAGCTGAAAATCATGGCTGGGTGTCAACTAATAATAATAATATTTCAATTAATAAAATAACATAATTTATGCTGAAAAGAAATATAAATTCTGACAACGAGATGGGTAGATAGTTTTGCTTTAACCAAAACAATTATTAAGGTATAAAGTACTTTAATTAAAAATATCTGTTATTACACTCGTGAAGGAAGTAACACTAGTAAACATGTTTTGAGTTTAAATTATTAAAAGCTTTCTTCCAAGTTTTTTTGTTTTGTTTTACAAACATTTTGCCACTGCTAAACTGCATGGTTAACTTTGATCAGCAAGTGCATTTTATTCCACAGATGGAACGTGGTACATCAACAGCATAGCCTAGAAATAATAGTGTATGACAGATGTTTTTTTTTTTTTCAACAGTTAGACAATAGTCACGAGGTCATATGTTTCGTGTTCTATTCGGTATGGGCGACCTCATGGTAATTGACAAAACCATGAAGGATATATTATTGTTTCGTGTACGTTGGGTTGGGCCAGTTTTACCACAAGGGTTCTCGCAAAGACGATAATTAACTTTTGTTTTTCGTATCGTATTCGTCGATTCTGTGACCTCAGCTTCCATATTGTTTTTAAGAGGTCTGGTCGTCATGTAGCCAAGGATTTATGTAAATGTGTAATGACTTTCAAATGGAATTTCAAATAAGAAAGAGACTGAGACTGATTCTCCCAACTTGCTTTTCTTGGAAGTTTTTCTTTTTTTAATATATAACTTCAAATATATTGTCAATCACATTTAATAACCTGTCAATATAACAGGACTTTAACAGAGTTTAGTTGAAAATTATAGCAGCATTCTATGGGAGTTAGCGTATATAGTAGCACTCTACAAGTGTGTGTATTTTTTTTTCTTATAGCAAAGCCACATCGGGCTATCTACTGAGTCCAACGAGGGGAATCGAACCCGTAAATTATTACATTGTTATAATAGTTGTATAAGATAATCGTTCTATAGTTGAAACAATAATATAGAGAAAATGTTATTTTTACACTTGTCTACGGAATTCACTTTTGTTTAGTAACTTGCCTGTCGTATGAACAATCTATGAAGATTAATCTACAGTCACTGTTAATTTATACGACTATTGTTACCAGTATGTGAAGATTGTGTGACCAGAAGTTTAGCGTATTGAGTTTTACTTGATATATTACGAAGTATTTATTCTGAATATTCAGTAAAATTTATAACTTTATAAAATACAATTATTTGAATGTTAGGTAACTAGTTTTCTTTATTTAAAAAAAATTTAATTCGTATTGTAGTGTGCATTGTGTGACCCATCCTTTATGCTCTACAATTCTTCTTAAGGAGTAACTTTTATATTAAATGTGCTATGTGTTATCTACTTGCTATTTAAAAATAACGCTTAACGGTATATACTGTCGTTATTAGTACTTTGTTTGTTTGTTTGTTTTGGAATTTCGCACAAAGCTACTGAGGGCTATCTGTGCTAGCCGTCCCTAATTTAGCAGTGTAAGACTAGAGGGAAGGCAGCTAGTCATCACCACCCACCGCCAACTCTTGGGCTACTCTTTTACCAACGAATAGTGGGATTGACTGTAACATTATAACGCCCCACGACTGGGAGGGCGAGCATTTTGGCGCGACTCGGGCGCGAACCCGACCCTCAGATTACGAAGCGCACGCCTTAACGCGCTAGGCCATGCCAGGCCCCGTTATTAGTACTCTAATCTTAGAATCGTTAATTTGTTTAAGTTATCCTAAAAAAACGTGATGAAAATCCATTCCAATTCAGTTTAGAAATGCTGAAAATTCTATATCAAATGTTCCAAAATATGTTATACACACATATTTAAACATTTAAACATATTACATATTATCTCTTTTAATGTTGTTACTTGTCTTTTTTTTTTTTTATTTTGATGTCTCAGTTTTGGCGTTATTTACAATATTATAATGTTCAAAAACAGAACTGTTAAGAGTTGAAATCAAACAAAATAATATGTTATTTAAATCTTTAACTTGCTAGTAGGAGTTTTTGCTCTAGATAAAGTAAATAGTTTAGACTTCTTACACTTAAAATAACAACGTTGAAACAGATAACAATACAATTATTATACAATGTCAAACAAAAAAAGCAGTTAGTAATATTTAAATCGACAGCAAGGCAAATATTTGTTTAGTATATGTGTTTTGTTATAGCAAAGCTACATCTGGCTATCTGCTGAGTCCACCGAGGGAAATCCAACCCCTTATTTTAGGGTTGTAAATCCGAAGAGTTACCTCTGTCCCAACAGATGACACAGATGATTAAAAACAGTCACTTTAATTTTTCTGATGTTTAAATCAATGGGAAAAACAATTTGCTTGGTAGACAAGAGAAGTCACTTGTTTTTACCATTCTCACAACAATAAGATAGTGTGTTGTCTGTCTGTCAGTCAGTAGACACTAAAATAACGTCACGTAAGGGACGTTTAACGTTGCAATTTACGCTGTCATGAAGTACAACTTGCGCATGACACGAATCACAAGAAGAATTATGCACTCTGCATGCTGCAACACAGCATGATATATGTACTTTAAAAGCAAGAAATAAAAATATTTATTATTTTAATTTTGGTTTTATTTATTTCTGAAACAGAACACTTTAGGGAACACTGCGTGTATATATATAACTGCGTGGCTGTATTTTGCTAGCGCAGTTTTCTGTTCATTTCACACGTTTTACATCTAAGTCAGAAGTATAAATGCATTTCAGGTTTTAAAATCAAAGTGGTGCTTATTTTAGCATCTCTGATTCACGTCTGAAATGCTAGTGTATTTTTGAAACAGAAATAATTTATAAACGACACATTTTTGTGCAAATTCCTTTTGAAGGTATACAAGGGACCAAAGACTATGAATGAAATTCACTCTGCTAAATGTTAGAACTAAGGTTTTCCCAGTCATATTTTTTTATTCATGAATAATTTTTTTTCAGAATAACACCTGATTAAGTTGAGCAGTTTTGGTTGTTAAGTGTTTATTTGGGTATTTTCTATACTTTCTCGATGTGTCTTTTTTTATTTTGCCTTGTTCTGTAAGAACCACGATCTGGTGGTTAGGACACTTGACTAATTCTTTGGGTCGCGGGTTTGAATACTGTAACAAAACATGTTCCCTCTTTCAACTGTGAGGTCGTTATAAGTGACGGGCAATCTAATTATTCGTTGGTAAATGCTGGATGGTGTTGACTAGCTTTCTAGAGTATTACTTCAAACTTAAAAACTTCTAGCGTTTATAGCAGTCGAATAATGTCCCTCCAGTGACACAGTGGGGTGTGCGGACTCACATAACCAGAAATCAAGTTTCGATACCCGTGGTGGAGAGAGCACAGACATTGTACTTAATTTTAAACATCACCTTCGAGAAGTTTTACGCGAAAATTGACAAATAAAACCTGTAAGCTTACATATTTTAATTTGTAATTAAGCTCCACAGTGGGGTAAAGGTAACTTCACGGAATTGCAAGACTGAAAATGAAAGGTCCAATTCTCGTGGCGGGCAGAGTGCAGATAACCTATTATACAAATTTGTACACAACCAAAAAAATTGTTTTCATGTTGGTTGTTTTTAATATTCGCGCAAAACTAAGGGTTGCCTGCACTAATTATCCTAACTTTGTATTCTCAAGATGGTTGGTATAGATATTAAAACTTTAATCAAAATAAAATACAGAACAACGTTTCGATCTTCTTAGATCATCTTCAGGTTAACAAAAAGATGGCGTAAAAGATAACCTGAAGATGATCTAAGAAGACCGAAACTTTATCCTGCAGTTTGTTTTAATTAAAGTTTTAATACCCATACCAGCTGTTTTGAGAATATGTTTCTACTTCAAGTAGGTTTGTCGTTATCACGAATTACTGTCTCTAACTTTGAAATTATGGGATAAAAGAAAAGCAGTTAGTCGATAGCATCCACTGCAACTCTTGGGCAACTCTCATCTGATTGAATGTGGAGTGAAATTTATATTAAATATTTTGCGGAAAATGACGAGAAATGTGAACTCGCAGATTCGCAGTCGGGCAGGCTAACCATTGGGCAACGTTCAATCTAATTATTTTGAACTTAAAACTAAATGAGTGATCATACTGAGGTGTGAAAAGTATCGTTTTAAATTCACATTGCCATATAACGTTAAATATTGACTTCACTGCTTTACCAGCAGAAATAGGAATTATTAAGAATATGAAGTTTTCATTTCATTTGTGTTTGAAAGTGCAAAACTGCCCAACGGGCGCCTTATGCTGTGACCGATGCAAGGATCGAACTCCAGTTTTCTGTGTTATAATTCCTCCAGCTATTACCTGTTAATTGTTGCTTTACGAGACTTATGTTAAGAAAATGGGGGTGACAGCACCCCGCTAGTACAGCGGTATGTCTACGGATTTACAACATTAAAATTAGGGGTTAGATTCCTTTCGGTGGGCTCAGCGGATAGCCCAACGTGGCTTTGCTATAAGAAAACACACACAGGTGACATTACTTTTAAAGAATCTATATAAATGTAATAGTGCTTATTTGTTGTATGTCTAATTAATCTATTCGCAGTGTGAATAGATATTCCCCAAATTTATTATGAACGTTTATTGAGTCTCTGCGGAGGTATAAACAAACTTTCAATTTTGCGTTTTACTGTTTTTTCGTTTTTTCACCACTACTTCGGAGTTCTGTTGGATTCATGCAGATATACCTGAAAATTTGCGTTTCACATTTTTGGGTTTTGCAGTTTTTATGGGTGATTTTACGTTTAATATCATTACTTTGTCTCTGTTGATAGATCGTCTCCAAATTTGACATAATGGTTTGGTGTGTTCATGCAAAGATACTTGCAGATTTGCGGTTTACATGTTGTTGTTTTTTTGACAATTACATATAAGGGGATCATCTTTTCATGTCCTAAGATAACCTTTCATGAATTACAAATCTGCATAACTTTCTTCCAGTTTAACGGTACCCCACCTATTTTTTGATAGATTGATTACGCAAAGTATTCATGATGAAACTTTGTAGAATGGATGGCAACTGCCTGTTGTAGAGAAATAAGTGTAGGGGACGATATTTAAAATGACAGAAGGCTTTGGAAACATTGTCCTCTGCACTCGTTTCTCCACAACAGTTGCCGTCCATTCTACAAAGGTACGCCACCTAGTTGTTAATAAAGAATGTAGCAAGTATACAAACAACACATTGAATATATTTCAATTTTTACTTTATTAGTAATTGTTATACGCTCTTATTGTATCAATTTTTCTTTCAATTTAGAGAATATTTATTAATGGTTATTAAAGATGTACATTTTAAACCACGAGTCACAAACGTTTTTGGATAAATGCAAAATGTACAAATAATTCATTTAATTTGTTTGTTTTTGAATTTCGCTGAAAGCTACACGAGGGTTATCTACGCAAGCCGTCCCTAATTTAGCAATGTAAGACTAGAGGGAAGGTAGCTAGTCATCACACCCACCACCAACTCTGGGGCTACTCTTTTACAAAACAGTGAGATTGACACTCACATTATAACGCCTCTACGGCTGAAAGAGCGAAAATGTTTGGTGTGACGGTGATCCGGAAGTTCATTTGAATACTGACTCGTTTCCAAGATATTCATCACCAACGAAGCGCCATTTTGCCAAAACTATGTGCATGAAAGTAATTTACCTGTGTTCATTTATCTAACTTAAAGGTAGAGGTCTAGGTTTCACTGTTCATGACCAGATGGTTAGGGCGTTTAACTCATAATCTGAAGGTCGCAGGTTCGAGACCCCATCACACTGGACAAATTTGTCCTTTCAGACGTAGGGGCGTTATATGTAACGGTCACTTCCACTATTCGTAGGTAAACGAGTGGCATCAGAGTTGGCGGTGATGTCTATTATTGTAAAGTTTATTCATTGTTAAAATACATTTTGGGTGATATCTGTGATGCACCAACCGTAAATGTCTAATGCAATGTTTTAACACTGTAAGCCTTCAAGCTTACCAATACGCCAGGGTTGGAAGAACATTTTTTGGATAATATTCAAGGTTCTGTTTTCAATGATCTAAAAGAAAGAAACTCGCACAAACGAACATAAATATGTAAGTAACATTTTAGTTATTCGTCGTATTAAATGAACATGCAACTGCAACGCCCCCTACAATTCTGTACCCGTTCACACTCTTGTCCCTGAGGCATGCTTACAGCAACTGTCACTTACAAACTCTCTCCTTCTTAAACTGAAGATGATCTAGGAAGGTCGAAACGTTGTTCTTTCCTTATCAATAAAAGTGTTAATACCCATACCAGCTGTTCTGAGATACAAAGTACAGATTAATTTTACAAAGTATCTTTATTCTTTTTCAAATATGTACAATTTCTAAAACATATAAAGTAATACAGGAAAGATATTTAATTTAATTTAATTACACGGATAACATAAAAGTTACTACTGAATGCAGTACCTCACATTCTTTTTCATTCAGTACGGTACGAAATTCTCATGCTGATCCTCAGTCTTGTAAAGTTTATGATATGAGATAATTTGTGAAAGAAGCCAAAATATAGAAGAGAATGAAAATGATGCTGCTGAAAATTTTGCTAACATTTGGGAGTGTGAATAAAGAACAATTTCTCAAGTTGCTGACATTAAGGAAAGAACTGTACGGTTGCACTGATGATGTAGATGCTGAAAAAAACAAAAACAAAACTATATTAACAGAAACTGTTTTAGCAAAACAACGAAATCTTTGAACAAAATGTTACAGATGTTTAATCTTTGATTAAAAATATTCTGTAATAATTTCCATTTCATCAAAGCTAACCAAGCACCCGGGTGTTAATAACCATTATCACAGTAATTAAATGGATTCTTTTTTTTTGTCTCCAAATAATAGATCAGTCCGATACTAATTCACTTTACACAATTATATTGCCGTTCTTGAAATAAATTCAGTTATACCAAATAGTTGTAATTGGATTGCTGATTAACCACAATGTAACGTGTAAAATAACATTTGCGAGTTTTAAGTTATTGAAATTAATTACCTGAACGTACTTAAAAAAACCAAAAAACAGACACTCCAAGCCAACCATCCAGTCAGCAGGGCCCGCTACTTACAGTGTTTTGTATGTGTGTTTGAAAATAATAACTGTATTCACTCTCCCACAGTATGGAGCTTGTTTAGTGGAATTTTCAAACTTAGATCTTTCGATTTCACATCTCGTCACACTAACGTTTTGGCCATGACCGACTCACAATGTATTGCATAAACTATAAGGATATTTAAAATTATCTTACCGATTTTATGTGTCAGACTTCTTTCCATTTCGGGTTTCGTTATAAGTATCTCTGCTGTTTGAACAAGGGAATACCCACCGTTGTACCATATGTTTATTTTTATTTTTAGGAAGGTAACTATATATTCATGTAGTTGACTGTTTATCATGGTTGTTATTGGAACACAGTCAACAGTGGCTGACTGAGTTGTTGAATATCCAAGTTGTAAAATATTTTTCATGTTTTGTAGTTCTCTATAGCTGCCCTCTAATTCTTTACTGGACTGAAAAACTGAGTGCCTTTATAGAAAGTTGAAACGGGAGTATTTGGTCTTTGGCAATCGTACGGTTCTTCGGCTTGATGGATTTCAGCTTTGTTCCAAATGTAAATGAATCTTCATGAAGTGAACAGAAACTGTTGCGCAACAAGCTTTCTTCATAAAAGAACAACTTATATTTTCATTTTTCTGTGGTTGAGTAACCGTGGTTATTTCTCTGAAGTTTTCAAATTCTGCTTCTTCGACTAGATCATCTACCTCTTCGCCTTCTTCTACCTCTGTAACGTAGCTTTCATTTTCTTCATATCTTCCAGTGCAGCTATAAAATAAATTACTAAAAGTATTTTGTTTGTTTGTTTGTAATTAAGGTCAAAGATACACAATGGGTTACCTGTGTTGTGCCCATCACGAATATCGTAACCCGTATTTTGGCGTTTTGAGCTTTCAGACTCACTACTGAGTCACTTGGGGCATGAGACTAATATTACGTATGTAAAAAAATAATTTAGTAAAATCAACAACCGCTAAACAAAACAAAAAAGATGGAATAAATATAAATGTAAATGTACATTTATTAATGTAAGTTGTTTAATACATGGAAATCTAATTTTGTCCACAATGCATATTGTTATTTTTTTCCCTTTGATATAAACGTGGAAAATTAAATAAGTGACTGCTTTTAATCACATATGACCTCTGTGGGACAGAGGTAAGTTTTTGGATTCACAACGGTGAGATCAGGGGTTCCATTACTCTCGGTGGATACAGCAGATAGCCCGATGTGGATTTGTTATAAGAAAAACATGTACACACGCACACATAATCATGGGCCCAGCATGGCCAAGTGGTTACGGCACTCGACTTGTAATCTTAGGGACGCGGGTTTGAATCCCCGTCACACCACACATGCTCACCCTTTTAGACGTGGGGGCGTTATAATGTTACGGCCAGTCCCACTATTCATTAATAAAAGAGTAATCCAAAAGTTGGCGGTGGATGGTGATTGCTAGCTGCCTTCTCTCTAGTCTTACACTGCTAAATTAGGGACGGCTAGCGCAGATAGCCCTCGAGTAGCTTGCGCGAAATTAAAAACAATAAAAAAACACATAATAATGTATATAAATGGCCCGGCATGGCCAAGTGGGTTAAGGCGTTCCACTCGTAACCTGAAGGCTGCACCAAACATGCTCGCCCTTTCAGCCGTAGGGGCGTTATTATGTAAGGGTAAATCCAACTATTCTTTACCTACGAGGTAAAAGAGTAGCCTAAGAGTTGGCGGTGGGTGGTGATGACTATCTGGCTTCCCTTCAGTGTTACACTGCTAAATTAGGGACAGCTAGCGCAGATTGCCCATGAGTATCTTTGAGCGAAATTTAAAAAACAAACAAACAAAGCAAATATATAAAAATATGAAAAAAAACGAAATTTAAATATATTAGTGTTATTGAAAGATGTTGGTTAGGTCATCTATTAATTCCTCATATTATTGCTTTCTTTAATATGTTAACAAAAGTTTATAAAGTGTATTGATCTGCTCCAAAAACGTTAGTACAGTACCACCATATTAACACAGCAAACTTATAGACCCAGTAAAATAAAAAAACAAACAAAACCTCTTTCACCCAATGTTTTCTTTTAGTTATTTTTTTAGTTAACATTTTCTTTTATTGGCTGTCATAAAATGGTACAACGGGAAACATGTAGGCCTAGAATGCTAAAAATCAAGTATACATATCTATGGTGAGCACAGCAGAAATAATCCATTGCACAGATTTGTTCTTGACACTAAACAAATTTATTAGTCCTTCTATTTTACAAAAAAAAAACTTAAAATAATAAACTTTCTTAGAAACTATTGTCTTTTTGTATGATTTTTATAAGAAAAAATCACATTCAATAAAAAACCTTTTAAATTTTATTTTGGCTCTTTCCTTTCTTTTTGAAGTTGTAAAATAAATTAAGAAAATATTTTGGTAACTTGAGACCTGTATTGATGTAGAATTTGTGGTAGCATATCATTATTGATGTTTTATTTATTCGGAAAGAAAATAGGCTATTTTATATGAAAGTGTTTGATTTTTTTTATTATATTAAATTAACTTTCATGATAAATATTATTACTCAAGTATTAACATTTAGAAGTTTCATCACTTCTAAAAGTGCCTGAAGGTGTCACACATGAATAATCGGATAAGTTAAGGTATGATTAGTTTTTAAACTTTATTTATTCTTTTCTTGAGTTATGATTAGACTTCTGACTCGAAATTTGCAGGTCACGGGCTCGAATCCCGCCACCAAAAATGTTCGCGTTTTCAGTCGTGGGGGAGATATAACGTGACAGCCAGTTGAAATACACCATAGCCCATTGTTTAGCTTTGTGCTTATTAACAAACAACAAAAATCAATGGACTGAACCCCCACTAAATTACCAGACACTGTGCGAAAGTTTCCCAAATTTAAAAAAAAAAATTGATACAAAAACACAAGAATTAAAGTTTAATTTAGATATTAAATCAAAATATTTAGATAGATAAATCTAAACACTTGTTACAAAGAACAAGAGATGCGTTAATGTAACACTTGTTCCAAAGAACAAGAGAACTAATGTTAATATTGCACTTGTTACAAAGAACAACAGTCACTCATTTTAATGTAACACTTGTTACAAAGAAAAAAAGAAATCGTGATAATGTAACACTTCCTACAAAAAAGACACTCATGTTAGTGTAACATTTATAATAAAGAACAAGAGTACTCGTGTTAATATAACACTTGTTTCAAAGAACAAAAGACACTCATATTTAGATAACACTTGTTACAAAGAACAAGAGAACACGTGTTTATGTAACACTTGTTACAAAGAACAAGAGAACTCGTCAATATAACACTTGTTACAAACAACAAGAAAACTCGTTAATACAACACTTGGTAAAATAAGTAGGAGACACTCGTGTTAATGTAACACTTGTTACAAACAACAAGAGACACTCGTGATAATTTAACACTTGTTACACAGAAAGAGACAATCATATTAATGTTACACTTGTTACAAAGAAAAAAGAGAAGTCTTGTTAATATAACACTTCTTACAAAGAACATGAGACACTCATCTTAGTTTAACACTTATTGCAAAGAACCTGAGAAATCGTTTAAATATAACACTTGTTAGAAAGAACAAAAGACACTCATCTTAATGTAACACTTGTTGCAAATAACAAAAAACAATCATATCAATCTAACACTTGTTTCAAAGAACAACAGAAATCTTGTTATTATAACACTTGTTACAAAGAACAAGAGACTGATGTCAATATAACACTTGTTACAAAGAACAAAAGACACTCATGTTTATGTAACACTTGTTAGAAAAAACAAGACTCACTCATTTTAATGTAACACTTGTTAAAAAGAACAAGAGAACTCGTGTTAATATAACACTTGTTACAAAGAATAAGACACACTCATGTTAATGTAACACTTGTTACAAAGAACAAGAAACAATCATGTTATACTAACATTTGTTAAAAAGAACAAGAGATCTCGTGTTAATATAACACTTTTACAAAGAATAAGAGAACTCGTGTTAATGGAACACTTAAAAAGAACGAGAAACAATCGTGTTAATTTAACACTTGTTACAAAAAAAAAAAAACTCGTGTTAATGTAACACTTGTTACAAAGAACAAGAGACACTTATATTAATATAACACTTGTTACAAAGAACACGACACTCATGTTAATGTAACACTTGTTACAAAGAACAAAACACTCATGTTTATGTAACAGTTGTTACAAAAAACAAGAGACATTCATGTTAATATAACACTTGTTACAATGAGCAAGAGAAACTCGTGTTAATGTAACACTTATTCCAAAGAACAAGTGAACTCGTGTTAATATAACACTTAAATAGAAAACGAGAAACAATCATATTTATGTAACACTTTTTACAAAGAACAAAAGAAGTCTTGTTAATATAACACTTGTTACAAAGAACAATAGACACTCATGTTAATGTAAAACTTTTACAAAGAACAAGAGAACTAGTGTTAATGAAACATTTGTTACAAACAAGAGAACTCGTGTCAATGTAACACTTGTAACAAAGAACAAGAAAACTCGTGTTAATATAACACTTGTTACAAAAAACGAGAAACAATCATGTTAACATAACACTTGTTACAAAAAACGAGAAACAATCATGTTAACATAACACTTGCTACAAAGAGTCAAAAGAAATCGTGATAATATAACACTTGTTACAAAGAACAAGAGACAATCGTGTTAATGTAACACTTGTTACACAGAAAGAGACACTCATGTTAATATAACACTTGTTACAAAGAACAAGGGACACACAAGTTAATGTAACACTTGTTAAAAGAACAAGAAAAAGAACAAGACAACACAAGAGAACTCATGTTTATGTAACAATTGTTACAAGTAACAAGAGAACTCGTGTTAATATAACATTTGTTTTAAAGAATAAGAGACACTCATGTTAATATCACACTTGTTACAAAGAACAAGAGACACTCGTGTTAATGTAACACTTGTTACACAGAAAGAGACACTCTTGTTAATATAACACTTGTTACAAAGAACAAGAGACACACATGTTAATGTAACACTTGTTAAAAAGAACAAGAGACATGTTAATATAACACTTGTTACAAAGAACAAGAGAACTCGTTTATATGTAACACTTGTTAAAAAGAAAAAGAGAACTCGTGTTAATATAACACTTATTACAAAGAACAAGAGACACTCATGTTAATGTAACGCTTCTTACAAAGAACAAGAGAACTCGTGTTAATGTAACACTTGTTTTAAAGAACAAGAGACACTCATGTTAACATAACACTTGTTACAAAGAGTCAAAGGAAATCAAATCGTGATAATATAACACTTGTTACAAACAAGATAACTCGTTTTATGTAACACTTGTTACAAAGAACAAAATACAATCATATCAATGTAACACTTGTTAAAAAGAACAAGAGAACTCGTGTTAATATAACACTTGTTACAAAGAACCTGAAACACTCATGTTAATATAACACTTATTGCGAAGAAAATGAGAAATCGTGTTAATATAACACTTATTACAAAGAACAAAAGACACTCATGTTAATATAACAATTTTTACAAGAAAGATAACAGTTACAAAGAAGAGAACTCGTGTTAATATAACACTTTTTACAAAGAACAAGAGACATGTTAATATAACAATTTTTACAAAGATAGATAGAGAAATCGTAATAATATAACACTTTTTACAAAGAACAAGAGACATATTAATATAATACTTGTTACAAAGAAAAAAGACACTCGAGTTAATGTAACACTTGTTACAAAGATCAAGTAACCTCATGTCAATATAACACTTGTTACAAAGAACAAAAAACACTCATGTTTATGTAACACTTGTTACAAAGAAAAAGACACAATCATGTTAATCTAACACTTGTTACAAAGAACATGAGACACTCGTGTTAATGTAGCACTAGTTACACAGAAAGAGAGACTCATGTTAATATAACACTTGTTAAAAAGAACAAGAGACAATCATGTTAGTGTAAGACTTGTTACAAAGAACAAAAAACAATCATGTTAATATAACACTTTTACAAAGAACAAGAGAACTCGTGTTAATGAAACATTTGTTACAAACAAGAGAACTCGTGTTAATATAACACTTGTAACAAAGAAAAGGAAACACTGATGTTTATGTAACACTTGCTACAAAGAACAAGAGACATGTTAATAAAACACTTGTTACAAAGAACAAGAGACACTCATGTTAATGTAACACTTGTTACAAAGAATGAGAAAACTCGTGCTAATATAAAACTTATTACAAAAAGAAGAGACAATAATCTTTATGTAACACTTCTTACAAAGAACAAGAGACACTCATGTTAATGTAATACTTGTTAAAAAGAATAAGAGAACTCGTGCTAATATAAAACTTATTACAAAAAGAAGAGACAATCATCTTTATGTAACACTTCTTACAAAGAACAATACACAACCATATTAATATAACACTTGTTTCGAAAAACAAGAGACACTCTTGTTAATGTAACACTTGTTTCAAAAAACAAGAAACAGTCACGTTATTATAACACTTGTTACAAAGAACAAGAGAACTCGTGTTTATGTAACACTTGTTACAAAGAACAAGAGACACTCACGGTAATGTAACACTTGTTATAAAGAACGGAAACAATCACATTAATCTAACACGTTTCAAAGAACGAGACACTGATGTCAATATAACACTTGTCCCAAAGAACATGAGACACTCATGTTAATGTGACACTTTTTACACAGAAAGACAAACTCACGTTAATGTAACACTTGTTTTAAAGAACAAGAGACACTCATGTTAATATAGCACTTGTTACAAAGAACAACAGTCACTCATTTTAATGTAACACTTGTTACAAAGAGTCAAAAGAAATCGTGATAATATAACACTTGTTACAAACAAGAGAACTCGTTTTTATGTAACACTTGTTACAAAGAACAAGAGACACTCATGTTTATGTAACACTTGTTACAAAGAACAAGAGACACTCATGTTAATATAACACTTGTTACAAAGAACAAGAAACAATCATGTTAATATAACACTTGTTTCAAAGAACAAGACACAACCATATTAATATAACACTTTTTTCAATGGACAAAAGACACTCGTGTTAATGTAACACGTGTTACAAAGAACAAAAAACTCGTATTGATATAACACCTATTACAAAGAACAAGAGACACTCATGTTAATGTAAGACTTGTTACAAAGAATAAGAAACAATCATGTTAATATAACACTTGTTACAAAGAACAAGAAACAATCATGTTAATATAACAACTTTACAAAGAACAAGAGACACTCGTGTTAATTTAACACTTGTTACAAAGAACAAGAGACACTCACGGTAATGTAACACTTGTTACAAAGAACAAGAGAACTCGTTTTTATGTAACACTTGTTACAAAGAACAAGAGACATTCATGTTAATGTAACACTTGTTACAAAGAACAAGAGACACTCATATTAATGTACCACTTGTTATATTGACTTCAGTGTCTCTTGTTCTTTGAAAGATGTGTTACATTAAAATGAATGTCTCTTGTTCTTTGTAACAAGTGTTATAATAACAAGATTTCTCTTGTTCTTTGAAACAAGTGTTACATTAAGATGAGTGTCTCTTGTTCTTTGTAACAAGTGTTATATTAAGACGGTTTCTTTTGTTCTTTGCAATAAGTGTTAAACTAAGACGAGTGTCTCCTGCTTATTGTACCAAGTGTTGTATTAATGAGTTTTCTTGTTGTTTGTATCAAGTGTTATATTAACGAGTTCTCTTTATTCTTTGTAAGAAGTATTACATTAACACGAGTTCTCTTGTTCTTTGTAACAAATGTTATTTAAGTTCTTCTTCTTTGTAACTTTGTTACAAATGTCTTATATTTAACAAGTGTTAGATAAACACGAGTTCTCTTGTTCTTTGTAACAAGTAACATGTTAATATAACACTCGTTACAAAGAACAAGAGACAAACATGTTAATATAACACTTGTTACAAAGAACAAGAAACAATCATATTAATCTAACACTTGTTTCAAAGAACAAGACACTCATCAATATAACACTTGTTTCAATGAACAAGAGAACTCGTGTTTATATAACACTAGTTACAAAGAACAAGAGACACTCATGTTTATGTGACACTTGTTACAAAGAATAAGAAACAATCATGTTAATATAACACTTGCCACAAAGAACAAGGGACAATCGTATTAATATAACACTTTTACAAAGAACAAGAGAACTCGTGTTAATATAACACTTGTTACAAAGAACAAGAGACACTCATTTTAATGTAACACTTGTTACAAAGAACAAGAGACACTCATGTTAATGTAACACTTGTTACAAAGAAAAGAAAAATCGTGTTGATATAACACTTGTTACAAAGAACAAGAGAACTCGTGTTAATATAACACTTATTACAAAGAACAAGAAATCTCTTGTTAATATAACACTTGTTACAAAAAACGAGAAATAATCATGTTAATATAACACTTGTTCCAAAGAACAAAAGTCACTCATGTTAACATAACACTTGTTTCAATGAACACGAGAATTCGTGTTAATATAACACTTGTTACAAATAACAAGAGACACTCATGTTTATGTAACACTTGTTACAAAGAACAAGAGAACTCGTGTTTATGTAACACTAGTTACAAAGAACAAGAGAAATCGTGTTTATGTAACATTTGTTACAAAGAACAAGAGACAGTCATGTTAATGTATCACTTGTCACAGAAAGAACAAGAGGATTCGTGTTAATATAACACTTATTCCTTGTTCTTTGTTATAGTCCAATCGTTGGAGTTCTCCTGATACATATTATAATTTATCTTGGACAAGTCTCTGATTTATTATGTTATGTATGTTACACATTATGATTTCAAAAATATCCTGGACATTTTAATTTAGAACTTAAATAAATATTAATAGGTATCAAATTTATGATTCTTGCCAACAAGACATACACACAATTTTCTTTGTTAACACAAGTATAAATTTATATACAAAAAAACAATACAATTTAAAATAATGATGATTACAAATAGTGAATACAAATAATTATTTGTATACAAAAATTTTACAAACTCACAAACAATATTCAGTCTTCTATGTGGTCTGGAACTGAATATTTTATTGACAGCCTTACACTGCTTTATATGTAAATATCAAATACATATAAATATATACACAGGTATAGATAATACATACCCATTGTTTTATGGTTTTAAACGTTTGATTATCAGACAAGACACTGCAGTCTGTTTGAGTAAACGCTGTACTTTTCTCATGTGAAGAAATAGAACCTATGATAGACACTTGAACTTCCCGAAAATAACAACAAACAAAACAGCCATAATTGTCGTTAGGTCGTCTGTAAAGAAACTTAATATATTACCTAAAATGAAAACAGAAAAAGTGCAAATTTCAATGTAAAAAAGAGACTGTTGGAAATAATAGGCAGTTATGAAGTTGTATAAACTATCTTGAGTTACACTTACAATTAAGGTTTAATTAATCAATCAGTATAAATAGTTATTTACAACTTCCAACTGATAAGAACTGATTTCCATACAGTAGTTAATAATAATATCTTTATTAGAGTGTAATTTAGGCTAATGCAGTGAGTTATGTGGAATCTTTAATAATATACTATGTTCAAGTAGAGCTGCATTAGTATCAGAAAAATTGGATACAGAAACTTTATAATAGAAAATTCTATGAGATATTTATATAATGAAGTAGTACAGAATCTCTTAGTAACTGAGTTCATGAAAGAAAAAAGACTGGGTTCAAAATAACTACAAGCAAACAATCCTTTTTAATTCACTAACACAAACATTGCGTGTGTATACTTGCCCAAGGAACAATAAACAGTCTCTTCTACAAAAATAAGTATCATCATTTTATTGAGCTTAAACTATCTACCAGACTGTTTAAACTCAATATTTCTCACTTTACAGGCAACATCAGGTTCATCAAGAGGCTCATTACACCATGAGCAGAATAGGTGTGAGCTCAATACAATGGTAAGGAGAAAGATAACTTAAACAACATCAAATTACCTACCTGTATATATATATGAACACACACACACACACAGAACAAATTATAAATTCAAAAACATACTATGTCAAATACTGATTGAGGTGTTTAAGACTGTTAAGGGAAATTATAAACGTAACAGTTGTCTTTAACTAAGACAACTTTATTTTTCTAACAGGGTAGCTGACCTCTCAAAAGGATTGCTTTCAGATGTAGTACATGCAGTTAATCTGAGGAAGTTAAAGGGAAGACACATTACATATCTGAATAATAAGGGATGGCTTTGAGTGTTTTGTTATTATTTTAGGGTTTAGTGCAGTGGATAGGACAGTCTCAACATACTGGCATATTCCTTGTTGTTTTTAAATTACATGTATTTATTTGTACACACGATATTTTTCTCTCTCCCCCTACTTTAGGCTTGTCTTCAAACTAGTAGATAATTTTAACATTCAAAAAAATAAAATTCAAAGTTGAACCATGGTTACACAGTGTGTTAAGTTTTTACCATTCCTGTGAACACTTATGACAAAGACAGCACAACCCTTAGACAAAGAACTCAATACACCATCCTAATTTTTAAAATTCTCCATAAAAAGAATTCAATATCATAATTTTATTAACACGCCTTACAACACAGAAATTTACCACCAAAGTACAGAACAACTATATAAACCCTATAATGAACACTTCAGAAACTTTTAACAAAGAAATGCAATAAAGAAAAACCCTTCCATAATGATTATACAAAATAAATTTTAACATAGCAAAAAATACAAATTTCAATCTCAATACAAAAATGATTTAAATAATATACATTTATGTATAGTTACAATGAAAAATAATGTTTAAGAATAATACATAAAACTGCAAACAATGAAATGCAAAATAACCCTTGAATAACAACTCATGACATAAGAGGAAGCCATTCTTTAAATGAAATAAAGATAGATAAATTAATAACTTCTTTTGCTCTATGACAAATGAAGAACAAATCAGCATTAGATCAAAAATTAAGCCTTTATACATTAAATAAAATTACTTCTAAAAAAATTTAAAAGTATATATAAAATAACACTTAATAATACATACTAAACAAATTAATCTTTTGAAGAAATTCAGTACTAACATAATGATTATAATAAAAAAATGTAGGGACATATGTACTGAAATTGGTATGTTTACATTATAAAACCAAATAAATCAAACCCACTAGCCAGCCACTGCAAATTATGTATACTTTAATCAATTACTCATTCTTAAATACCAAAAACAATATATCAGAAGAGAAAAAGCAAATAATAAAAAGAGAAAATACCACAATGCTTATATATCACTCAATTAAATATATATATATATATATATACACACATACAGGGAGTGAACAAAAGAAGTTGCCCCTTTTAAAATGTTAATTTGTTATGTCTTTTAATAAATAATAGAAAAATTTGTAAAAACTATGTTTTTAGAATGTACTATTTTTCAAATATGATATCAAATCCTAATTTTTACATGGCTTTTGTAAATACCTGAACTTTTTATGATTTTTGTGACATTTTATCATAAGAAGTGATGTGCACCCTGCTACAGTTTCTTAGATATTCTTATTCCTAGTTGCCTACAATTGTTAAAATTAGGATTTAAGATCATATTTGAACAGATCTCATCAAGTGTGTTCTAAAAACGTACGTTTTAGATATTTTTCTGTTATCTAATAAAAGATATAACAAATTAAAAAGGCAACTTTTTTTTGTCCACCTCCTGCACATGGGCAAAATTTATACTAACCTAAGCAGCAGAAATTTGGGTCTAACTTTCATCAGTCACACTTCATATCCAACATCACACCCTCTATAGTGGCAGTGGATCACCACTTGGCTGCTGTGGTGTCTTTTATTATTTCTCTAGCTCAGTCTAAAGTTTGGCTGGCTTAAGCCAGCTCTGTCAGCAGCTGGTGGTGTTACTGCAGTAGATATTTGCAGTTATACATGGTCCAAGCTTTTTGTGGATATTTCCTGACGTGCATACTTTAAAAAATTGAACTTGCATCACTGTCAGGACTATGGCAATGAATGTTGATGGTTTAATTTACAAGTCAGCCATCATCTGCAATTGAAGCAATCTTCAGAACCTCTTGGTCACTGGCCTCATATTTAACACTGCCAGTAGTCCAGTGATCCCTTTGTTTATCCCTCTGTTGTTATTGATGACACTACTGACAATAAGATCTTCACAGTTTGTTGGCTACTAGCAACAATGATTCCAAAGGTGTGGTATTTGTTATTTGTGGTACTGAGTTCTGGAAGACGTGTTTCTCTGCCACCCAACATTCAGCTGTCCTTTAGGACAACCTCAACTCTCACAGGGCTTCTCTGGCTTAGAGATATAGTGATATTTTGCACAGACCAATGCACGTACACTACTTGTGGCTCATTGTTTATAGACACATTATGATAAGACACTTAAGGAGAGGGTTCTTGATACTGAAGGGCCTACCATTCATCTTTCTTGATAACAATGTTTTGGAAGCTGACTGCCATGTCTGCACCACTGGTACAAAGGTGGTGCTAAGCTAATCATTAGTGGATTCTGCCACTCTGTCCAATAAGGTGTAAGGCTCTTAGGTCTGCTTGGTCTCCAGACTTCAGAATCAGTTAGGTCCCAAATGTCCAATGAATGACCTGGCAATGCATCTTTTAGCATAGATTTTACTAGGTGGAATGTCAGGCTGGATCCATGTGTCTTTGGGTCAATATGAAAATCTAGTTCATTACCAAAAAGAAAGTGCTGGATGTCCACTGTTATTTGCCAAACAAATATAATAGTTTTATAATACTATAAAGCTTCAGCACACTAAGGAACTTCACTTCAATGACTAGTTTGAGAACATGACAGCCAAAATGGTCAAAAATTTGATCTTAAACAGTAAAAGAACAGATTAAAAATACAAAATTGGGTGAATACCTATTAATCAGATGGTCAGTCTAGTGTGTAGGTTGAAAAAGTTATAACTGCCAGGTTATAACTATTACACTCCTCTCAAAAATCTATCTTTCGGGTGGAATAATCAACAGACTACTACTGTCAAGTGATACTAGTATGTAGGTTCACATGTACTCATAATCGAATCATCCATGGAATGTATATGCCCAGTGTCTGTGAACTTTCTCAGTCCACTGGCTTCACTGTGACTTTGTTGACCAATACCTTATCAGCTGTGCTGTTCTTTGTTGTCATTCCTTTGATAATGGCAAACATGCTTACTTAGCCTTCAGCCAAAATCCAAACACTCCAATACCATCTACACGTAAACAGTACTCAGTTCCAATAAAAAAAAAATTGAAATCAAGATTACAAAACTTGTTCCTATGCAGAAGCTGGCTCAGGTTAGGTGAAACCAACCAACCTATACTTCTGACCATTAGAATCCACTAATGTTCATACTGTCATTCTTTAAGGATCATTTTCCACACACCCCACTAGTACAATGGTAAGTACGTCTATGGATTTACATCAGCAGATAGCTCAAGGTGGCTTTGCTATAAGAAAACACACACACATTGTTTATACACATGTGAAGACTTTAAGGCCTCTTATGCTGATGAAACTAAATGCCAACTTAAAATACCAGCATTTGAATATATTGCTAAACCTATAAAAATTGGAAAAAATTTATAAACCTTTCCAACTCTGTTATCTACCATCAAGAAAAACAGGACATCCAATTTTTCTCTCCAACTTTAAAATATTTCTGACAGCAATGTCTGAATCAGGAAGGTATCAAGTTTCATTTATTATAACTATACATGACAAGCAACATTATATCAGCAATGTATTTTCAAAGTACCTACAATATTGCCAAAGAAACAAATGGACTTATCTCAATTGGAAAGTAACATAAATTTAGATTTATTAGTATGCGTAAGTTGTCAAAATTTCATCATTCTTTACTAATATCAGATAATCAAACCACATAATGTTTTCTTTTGATAGAATTTATAGTATTTTAGAATGCACTTAACACTACAATCCAATATATTTTCTCACATTATAATAAACCAATTGCAAAATACGTAAAAAGAAATTGTGATTATAAAGAGTTTTTTGCAGTAATTATGTCATATCTCAAAACCAATATGGCACAAGAAGGTTAAACTTCACAGGGGTATAAAGGATATTATTTGGATATAAAGGCCAAAGTTGTCATATGATGCCATTAAGAGCACCACATAATGACTGATCAATAATAACAACTGTTAAAAATGTGCTGTCCTAGCACCCAGAATGCATTGCATTAAGGTAACAATGAACATCATATTAAGTTCACAAATCTTATTTGGTATGCTGGCCACTTCCCAGAATATTGTATCTTTGAGTCTGCATGATATATGTACAATTTCAGACAGTCCCACAAACAGAAGTTAACTAGTGTCAGGCCCATTGAATGAGTTGGCAACTCACAAGAAGAGAAATGTTCCAACAAGATATGTTCCAACTACTTACCAATAGGTGAAGAATCACCATTCTGCATAAAAACAATAATTTCCACCACATTCTGTCAATGAAACTAACATTAGTTATGTTCATTGCACAGTACCCTGCAGCATGAAATGTACACGTTTGCATTTCACATGCTGACAGGTATCAGAAATGTCATGATCTAGTAATAAAGTCAGTTGTAAAAACCACACCACCCTGTCATCTTAGTATGATGAAGGTGTTTAGGAAATGTTATATATGGATTAGTGTCCAACCAGATAATACAGTTGAATGTGTTGACAATTTCAAAATGAGTGAAATGTGCTACATCAGTCAATACCACATTGGCAAGAAAATGTTCAATAACTCCCAGTCTTTTATATAATTAACAATGGTTAAATTCATTTTTTTTAAATCTTTAAACATAATGCAGCATTTCAGGAAACATTTCAAAGCTGACTAAAGAGCTCATTGAACAGTTGAAGTTGCCAAATCCTGACACAGGGTAACAAAACATCCATTGCTGCATCCATATGTATTTGAGCTGACTTTTTCAGACCTCAGCAACAGCGTCAGCTAACTAGGTGTTGATGAGCTCTATATGGTTTATAACAAATCCAACCAATCTCCTTGTATTTCTTTTATAATTATACAACAACAACACTGGAATAAAGCCCTCTGCAGATGTTATGCACTCTGTAATTCCCTCAGTACTAGCTCACCTATCTGTAAACTTGTCAATTTCATGTTGGTTAAATGAACTACACTGCAATCAAAAGAGCCATTTATACCAATCAGAAATGAATCAAAGTGGCCTTCCTTTCACATGATAATCATTACAACCCTGTACAATTTCAGCTTCCTATACCATGCTGTTTGTGAGAAATAATGTGCTGAGCTGTGGCCCTTTCTTTGTAATCACCTTGTACTCCAGTGAATGACTTTTACATGCACACTTAGTTTGGATCACCGATAAAAACTTATGGCATTTTATGTATGGAGCTGCTGCTGTCTGCTTTATTAAAACAAAAATAAAAGGAAATCTTAGTTCAAACAAACATGTCACTAAACTATATCAAGATTAAAATGTATTTTAACTAATTTCCAGTAAAAGCTAGATGAAAGTATGAATTTATATTGTACAAAGCAGGGGTTCTCAACCTTTTTTGACTTGCGGCACACTAGGACAAGCTGAAAATTTTTGCGGCAAACCTGGAAAGCCTTAACGATTTTTTTAGGTACACGTTATACCGCAAGAGTTAAAAGCCTTAGAACGAAAGTCACGGCCAAAGCAAGCGATAGTATTGTCAATGTGCAGATGACATTAATATCGCTTGCTTTGGCCGTGATTTTTGTTCTAAGGCTTGTTAATGATTTTGTGGTATAGCAGAAAATTTAACACTTTTTAATTTTACACATTTTCAATGTAACGCTTGTGCCTGCTTCCGAGAGCAAATAAAATTGAAGCGAGGCTCTAACATAGACAAACAAGTTCGCATTTGATCATCGACTATAAGAAGCCTCTCTCTCTTTGTGGCTTTAATTTCAGTCAATGCTGAAAATCCAATTTCGCAAAACCACGAAGATGCAAATGAAAGCAGAACTTCAACTGCTTTTGAACTGATTGCAGGATATGAATTTTTAATGAAGATCCAAAACTCATCCAAGCTCTTTTCGGGAAACAATGACTGATAAAATTTGTCGTTTCGTAAATCAATGAGCTGTTCTTCCTCCTCAGGTGTAAGATTTGTTGTCTCGTTGATTCCGAATGGATAGAACACCCAGTTATATTCATCGATAGCAAGTGACGGGGAAGTAATGTTTTAGTGCGGACTGTAGATCGCTTAATGTGTTCAAAATTTGAGGGACATTCGTTAATGGAAGGAAAACAATCAAGGACTCCTTTCGAGATCTTATTCTTCCACAGCGTCAACTTTTCATCGAAGGCCTTCAGTTTGGATGTTGCAGTAATAATGTTTTCAGATGGTCCTTGGAGACTTTACTTCAGAGAATTTAATTTGTCAAACAAGTCAGAGAGAAATTGAACCTTCAGCCACAAGATCTCATCATGAAAAGAAAATTCAAAACCTGCTTCCTCAATTACTTCAGTTTTTAGTTGGACAAGACGCTTTAACACCTGTCCTTTCAAAAGCCACCGAACTTCAGTGTAATACAGTAGCTTTTCGTAGGCCGTGTTAAGGCATGCGCTCGTAATCTGAGGGTCGCGGGTTCGCATCCGAGTCCCGCTAAACATACTCGCTCTTTCAGCCGTGGAGGCGTTATAATTTGACGGTCAATCCCACTTTTCGTTGGTAAAAGAGTAGCCCAAGAGTTAGCGGTGGGTGGTGATGACTAGCTGCCTTCCCTCTAGTCTTACACTGTTAAATTAGGGACGGCTTACACAGATAGCCCTCGAGTAGCTTTGTGCGAAATTCCAAAAACAAACAAAAAACAATGCTTTTTTGTAGTGTGAATCCATCGCCTCACAGAGAAGAGAGAAAAGTCGAGACTAAAGTGGCCGAGACTTGATGAAATTTACTACTTGAATAACTTGATTCATAACAGACTGCAAATCTTTCAGTAAAGATTTGGAGGCAAGCACCTCTCTGTGAATCATGCAGTGAACAATCCTAATGTTTGGATTTTGTTGGCGCACCAGAATGACGAATCCCTTCTTTTTACCTTACATTGAAGAACAGCCATCGGTGCAAACGCTGACACAGTTATTCCAATGTAATTTGAAGAGCAAAATGTTTTCATTCACCAACTCGAAAATGTCTTGGCCTTTCCTGTACTTTTTAAATCTTTGCAAAATTAGTATTCGTTTTCGATTTTCCATCTTTTATGAATCGAACAAAAGTCAGAACTTGAGATTTTCCACTAACGTCAGAAGATTCATCAACTTCAAGAGACCAGAGCAGAGACAATTCATCTTCAGGCGCTTCCACGTGTTCGCAAACTTGATCCTTCAAATCCAACGATAAGTCTACAATTTTGCGCGAAATTGTGTCATTGGACAGTGGAACTTACTTAACCTTTTTGGCAGCATCCGTTCCAAGCATAGTTTCAACAATGATTGCTTACGCTGGCACAATGAATGATTCGGCCTCCGTATGCGCTTTCTTGCATTTTGCCAACAATTGAACAACCTTATAACTTGCAATAAATTCTTTTTCGGGCAGCTTCATCTGTTTCACAAGCTTCCTTGATCGCTCATGTTGTTGAGCCGCGAGATTCTTGAAGTAATCTTTTGGTTTATCCTTCACAGCTGAATGCTTTGTTTCCAAGTGTCTCTTCAGTTTGCCAGGAACAAACGCCTCGTTCGATAAAGCTGCATTGGAGAGTAGGCAAAATGGTAATTGAGAATGTTCCGATTCCAAAGCGTTTTGTACTTTCGTTTGATTTCTTGCTTTTGATTCAACACATTCTCCTTTGCAGCACCAGACTTACTTGAAATTTTTTTCATGGATAAATGATAAGCTAATTCATACACGATAAGCACGAAGTTCTGATGTTGATATAAAATTCCTACCTACAGAGTAGTAGTTGTAGCTTACCGCAAAATGAGAACGTGTTCCAGAAAGCAGTTTGATTGTTTGATGCATCATTTATAACATACGAAGCGCTTTTTATGCATAATAAAAATTCACTGTTAATTCATACCATTATAGTTAAATGAAAAATGTGTTGGTGAAACATAGTAGCCTACTTTTTTTCAAATTAATATAAATCAAACATAATTATGTGAATCATACATACTTACATTACAATTTTTGATGGAACCTTTTGTAGTCCATTTCTTAAGCTTTTTCTAATCACATTAGCCATCTTAAGCCTAATGTTTGGAAGAGCGTAAACTTAAAACTCAATAAATCACTAAATTAAAAACACAAAAGCTTAATAAAAGTTCTGGATTTTCAAAAAACGTAAAAAGGATGGTAAAGCTTTTGATATTACCAACAGTTTCCTGCATTTCTCGAAATTATGTTATTATAGATAACTAAGAGTACTTACGTTTAAATGATTCTCTCAAAACGGTTAAAAACGTTCTAATTTGCTGAGCAACCGCAATTCAATATCGCAGAATAGAAAAATGTAGTATAACCAATCAAATTTAGCTAAGAACAAGCGACACTTTACAAAAACGAAAAGAAAAATGAATATGCTTTCTAAAATTAACAAATGTTTAAGTAATCCACTTTTTAACACATTTTTCATAATTCTTGCAACCACTTTATTTTTTATTAATTTTACCAAAATTAATTCAAATAAAAAGTAGTTACGTTATATGCTTGTTTTTTGGAATTTCGCACAAAGCTACTCGAGGGCTATCTGTGCTAGCCGTCCCTAATTTAGCAGTGTAAGACTAGAGGGAAGGCAGCTAGTCATCACCACCCACCGCCAACTCTTGGGCTACTCTTTTACCAACGAATAGTGGGATTGACCGTCACATTATACACCCCCACGGCTGGGAGGGCGAGCATGTTTAGCGCGACGCGGGCGCGAACCCGCGACCCTCAGATTACGAGTCGCACGCCTCACGCGTTTGGCCATGCCAGGCCGTGCGAAATTCAAAACATTTGCTGCTTTCTTGTTTTCTTAAAAAATACGGGCTATCAGTGATGCGTATGTGTTTTCTTATAGTAAAGCCACATCGGGCCATCTGCTGAGTTCATCAAGGGGAATCGAACCCATGATAAAGATAAAAGAAAATGAATTACCTAAACCTCATGTTCTATGCCTATAGGGGCGGTTTGTTTGTTTGTTTTTGAATTTCGCGCAAAGCTACTCAAGGGCTATCTGCGCTAGTCGTCCCTAATTTAGCAGTGTAAGACTAGAGGGAAGACAGCTAGTCATCACCACCTACCGCCAACTCTTGAGCTACTCTTTTACTAACGAATAGTGGGCTTGACTGTCATATTACAACGCCCCCACGTCTGAAAAGGCGAGCATGTTTGGTGCGACGGGGACGCGAACCCACGACCCTCAGATAACGAGTCGTATGCCTTAACCCACCTGGCCGTGCCGGGTCCTATCGGGGCGGAATGTTTGTTGTTTGCTTGATTTAAATTATATTTTGTAGACCGTGTTACTCATAATTAATTTAGGTGTCTGAATAACATTATTTCGCAGACGAACAGGTTGTTTTAAATGTTTCACTTGTAACTTTCAGTGAAGCTGGAGAAAAATTGATGAAAAGGTCTAATTTATTCTTTGTTTTATTACTCTAACAACATACCAGTTTCTGTCATTAACGTTTCTGCACTAAACGTTTAGTCATACTTCACAATCGGTTAATGCTATTTTATTTTATTTGTCCACACCCTCTACACCCTCTCACATATAATAATAATAAAAGGTGTGATTTTAACTTGATAGAAGTTAAGTACAAAGCTACATAATGGGCTATCTGTGTACTGCGCACCACGGGTTTCTAGCGTTGTCAGTCCACAGACATTCTGCTGTGCCACCAGGAGGGCTTAAATGTGCTTACTAGCTAATTCCGTAATTTCCGAAATACCCATTGATTTCAATACACCCCTTCTGAACGTTGGCATTTGCACATTAGAAAAAAAAAACAACTTTTTTTTTTCTTGTCTAAAAATAATTTTCCACGCATTTTTCTTAAGATAATTTGGACATTTCGTATTTATTCAAAGAATTATTGATGTTGATTAAATAACACTATGCATTAAAATATTATAGGTTTTTTGGTCGTGTTGTGCGTGACTTGAAGGGTCAGATACTATTTCTTCTTCCATAACACTATGCAATCTGCATTATTTTTGTTTATAAAATATGCAAACATCCCACGCTGATTTTCAGTAAATCAAATAAATTGATAATTAAGTAATCAAAATATGTGTTACTATCACGATAAGGATTAAGTTGTTTTTTAATCCCAAACATTGTATATTAAAATGTTTTATACACGCAACATAACTGGATTGTTTATATAAATATTTATTTACTTATCAGTTAGATGTCGCCACAGCACTACGTACATATTTCCAGGGGTGAAATATTTATAAAGTCTTTAAGTCATTTTAAACTTATTATTTTGTAACCTAAATTATTTGAGTGTCTGAATAAAGTTGTTCTCCTTCGCCAAATTTATGATTTTGACAAACTATTTAATGTTATAGATTTCTTTTATTTTCTTTAGGTTACTAGATGATGAATAAAGAAGAACTCAAAAAGGCCATAAATATTGGAAACAATATTTGCTAGTACCTTAAACAATGTCATCTCCAAAATCTGGGCCCGGCATGGCCAGGTGAATAAGGCACTCGACTCTTAATCTCAGGGTCGTGGGCTCGAATCCAGATTATAATATGACGGTCAATCCCACTATTCGTTGATAAAATAGTAGCCCAAGAGTTGGCGGTGATTACTAGCTATCTTCTCTCCAGTCTTACACTGCTAAATTAGGGACAGCTAGCACAGTTTAGCTCGAGTAGCTTTGTGTGAAATTCAAAAACAAGCAAACAAACCCTGGGTTTAGTTCACGTAGTTTCGATTGTAACGGCATTTCATTAACATATATTTATTTTAATATGAACGATTGTTTTAGTTAAATATATATTAATATTTAGAAATGTACGCCACTTCTTGTGTTAAATATGTATTGCGAAATTCTCCTCTATTTTATAAATTTGTAGAAGATTTTAGAGTAAAGAATCATCAATTGCAGATATATGTATTCAAATTCTAGTGACAGCCAGTATTGTTGCCAACTGAAATTTCTAGAACCTTGTCAAATGATTATAAAAGATAGTCATCAAACTCGCTGAGAAATAGCATATATTGTTAGTTTGCAACAGTTAGTATACTATAAACCTCAGAACTGATAACTGTGATAAATGCTTATTAATCGAAAAAAACTACCTATATTTGACCAAGAACGTTCATAGATGTCGAACACTACAAACCATTTAACTTTAGACGATAGCATTTTTACGAGGACATTAGATATTTTCCGCGGTTAAAAGTCAGCTTGTAAACGGCGTCAGTCCAGCGAATAAAAGAGTTAGCTAGCTTACTCGTAAAGTGAACTGCATCTATATCAACTTGAAAGTTATTATCATGCCAGATAGAGGACTTAATATTTTTTTAGTATATGAATCTTGTTGGCAATTATTATAAATTTGATACACATTCACATTAAATTAACTTTTAAATTAAAATTAAAAGTTCCAGCTATTTGAACTTGTACAACATCGCAAAAAATAAAAAATAAACGCCTCCCCAGTAACTCAACGGTATGTCTGCGGACTTAAAACGCTAAAAACCGGGTTTCGATACTCGTGGTGGGCAAACCACAGACAGCCCATTGTAGCTTTGTGCTTAATCAAAAACAACAACGCAAAATAATACAGAGGCTCGTCAGGTATACATTATAATACGTACGTATAATTTTGTATGTAAATATATTGAAGTGAACCAATGCCATTAACCTTTTTCTCGCTGCTTTCATTCATATAAGAAAAACTATAAAGACATTTAAGTTTGCGCATGTTGTTTTACCATTTATATTATACTTATGTAAATATATATTGTTTCCATAATCTTTCCAAATACAGACAAATACTATAAAACGAGTTTATTGTGTTATGATGCAGTTAAAGTTAAAATATTAATAACTAAATCAAACTTCAAAAAGATTGCAATATTTACAGAAATACTATGTACTATTCATGTTAATGTAACACAAATAATATTCAATAAATAGATTTATGTTGGAATGAACATGAATTCGTAAAATCAAAGTATTTTGATGGCTAAAAATTATTATACCAAGATATTGAGTCTTACATTTACTAAAGAAAAACAAAGAAATTCTATAAAGATATAAGACGAAACCCCAATTTTCAAATTTTAAAAAAAAACATCGATGCAAAAAATAGTAATAATGGACACTTCATAAAAAAGGCATAATGTCAAACAAACGAATACATTAAAATTTTAGAAATAAATAACTTCACTTTTGTCATGCTGCAATTATTATGTCAAATACATAATCAAATACCTAATTGGTTTACCGAAACGATTCATTAAGAAACACATCGACATAATTATACCAAATCCAGGTATTCATTAAGAAACACATCGACATAATTATACCAAATCCAGGTATTCATTAAGAAACACATCAACACATGTATACCAAATCCAGGTATTCACTAAGAAACACATCGACATATATACTATAATAATACCAAATCCAGGTATTCATTAAGAAACACATCGACATATATACTATAATCACAGCAAATCCAGGTATTCACTAAGAAACACATCGACATATATACTATAATTATACAAAATCCAAGTATGAAAATCAATATTTGTTTTTGTTTCGCTTGAGGCTATTCGAGGGCTATCTACGCTTGTCGTCCCTAATTTAGTAGTGTCAGAGTAGGTGGAAGACAGCTGATCATCACTACCTACCGCTAATTTCTTGCGTTACTCTTTTAACAACGAATAGTGGGATTGACCGTTACGTTAAAACGCACCCACTTCTAAAAGAGCGAGCATGTTTGGTGCGACGAGGATTTTAACCCGCGACTCTTGGATTACGAGTCGAGTGCTTTAACCACATGGCCATGCCGAGCGACAGTAATGAGAAGTACTTGTAGTTACTAAGGGTAATCGGCCCGGCATGGCCTAGCGCGTAAGGCGTGCTACTCGTAATCCGAGGGTCGCGGGTTCGCGCCCGCGTCGCGCTAAACATGCTCGCCCTCCCAGCCGTGGGGGTGTATAATGTGACGGTCAATCCCACTATTCGTTGGTAAAGAGTAGCCCAAGAGTTGGCGGTGGGTGGTGATGACTAGCTGCCTTCCCTCTAGTCTTACACTGCTAAATTAGGGACGGCTAGCACAGATAGCCCTCGAGTAGCTTTGTGCGAAATTTCCACACAAACAAACAAACTAAGGGTAATCTGAAACAAGTAACGTTGAGATGCTTGTTTCATATGGAGGATTACTACACAAAAAATATATTATTCCTTGTAGGATTTTTCTTTACTAATTAAAATACTTTTTATTGGTGTTTTAAATAGAAAGTTCTAACGTTCATGATTTTTGGGTTAAAAAGATTACACGTTCGCCAGTGGCGTAAGTAGAGGGGTGCAAGGGTGTACATCTGTCCTCGGGCGCAGCGTCGGGGGTGACGGCGCCACATTGATGTTACATAATTAGGAATGAATTTCAGAATGAAATGTTTTCCCCTCTTAACCAAGTAATGTCCAGTGTCCCATATATGAGAGTTGCAACGTCATGTGTCGCCACAATTTGGTTGTGATTTGGTCACGTTATACCATAACGCTGTCACTTCATAGCGAATAATCAACGTTGTTATGTAACATTGTGTGAACGTTGTGAAATGTACCATTATATGCTGTAAATCAGTAATCAGAACGCACATTACACGAGTACTTCACCGAACAAAGTCGGTAAATTGTCTATTACTTTATCCAGTTTTGCAATGCTACCATGACCTCAGCGCCTTGTCCTTCGGGAGTAACCGAACGGCTATAACAGATAATTGACCCCCGCAAGTCTGATAAAGCTGGAAACGAAGCCGAGAAAATCTAACACTGGACTAGATTGTGAATAGCAGATACAAGTCCGGGCCTTTCGCGCCTTTTCGGCATTGATCCTAAAATTGAAACGGGTGAGCGCGTAACCGAACCATAAGATTTTTGGATGCACCGTTATGTGCCCAAGGTGAAAATTATTGCTATAAAATCTAAAATTCGTTTATTCGTTGCAGTGTTCATGTATCGGTCATATTATTTGAAAAATACTCATAACGACTTCGTTGTTAAGGATAAATGTAATGGGGATTTGGTTTCAAATAGATTTAATATTTCCTATTCCTCTCACATTCTCCTGATCTCCTTTACCTATTAACTACTGATCGTTTGTTTGATCTACTCACGCTGTTTGCCCTAGCTTTTATCCCAAGCGCCCTAGCTAGCTTTTATCCCACCCAACTTCGGACCAAAGCGAAAGCGTAAACCCTTTCGTCAATAACTATTCTATTACTCGGGGGATTAAAAGCAGAAAAATGCGTAACAGTACAGTGATGTGCCAAAAAACATGATTTCCTATAATGTAATATTATAATTTATTATACAGCAGACAAGAAATTACGGAATCCTAATTTTAACAATGAGATATAATTGTTATATATACGTTGTTGGGCCATATAAATGGTGTCAAATTACACCTCTTGCTTAAAACTCATAATGTCAAAAGGATCGATAGGCCGAGTTTTCGCGATCCGTATTTGTACTGAAAATCAAGATCAAGCAAGCTTTTGCCCTTTTGCTCTACGCTAGTTTTTTTTCCTCGCTGAGCTCGTCTTAGTCATGGCATGACTAAACAAAGCATAGTAAATTACAACTTACTCTATTGCCAGTTGTGAAAGGTCTTTTAGTAAGTTAAAACTTATCCTGTTTTACCTGAGATTATCTATGGGATAGAAAAGATTGTCAGTTTTGGCTTTGGTGAGTGTGAAGCGACAAATTACCGACAGCATAAATTAATGTTATGTAGTAGTTAGTCTTTGGAAATTCTTAAAACTGTTTAACACCTTAAAACCTCCCCTTGTGGAGACTGCCAAATAAAACTGATGGTCCAAAGATTTTGAGATGCTTGTTAAAATGTTCTGGGATATTTCTAATCAGTGTGATATAATGGTCAGGGTCATGTAATTCTGTGATAAAATACTTAAGTCCTGTCTATTGACTTGAAGTTCCCTTGCATATTTGGTCTGGCATGGCCAGGTGGTTAAAGCACTCAACTCATAACATGAGAGTCGCGGGTTTGAATCCCCGTCACACCAAACATGCTCACCCTTTCAGTCATGATGTTGTTATAATGTGAGACTCAATCCCACTATTTGTTGGTAAAATAGTAGCCCAAGAGTTAGCAGTGGGTGGTGATGACTAGCTGCCTCCTATTTAGTCTTGCACTGCTAAATTAGGACTGCTACTGCAGATAGCCCTCACATAACTTTGCACAAAATTCAAAACAAACACACAATTTATGCATATTTACTCTTATTTAAAGGAACTTTGTAACTTTGGACAGTGACATACTGGAAAAAAAAACCTGTTTTGTTTATTGCAAGTAAATTTTGTTATTTTCGTGCCATTGAAAAATAATTTTGTTTCTCTTTTCTTCTCTGTTTATTTTTCAGAGGTTTCTAAAGAAGAAAATCAAGGAACGATATATGTCACGTCGCCGAGTGTGTAGGAGAAGAAAACAAAGTAGTACTAGTCAGGGAGATTCAGAATTAAGTGAAGGTGTAGTACTAGTCAGGGAGATTCAGAATTAAGTGAAGGTGTAGTACTAGTCAGGAAGATTCAGAATTAAGTGAAGGTGTAGTACTAGTCAGGAAGATTCAGAATTAAGTGAAGGTGTAGTACTAGTCAGGAAGATTCAGAATTAAGTGAAGGTGTACTACTAGTCAGGAAGATTCAGAATTAAGTAAAGGTGTAGTACTAGTCAGGAAGATTCAGAATTAAGTGAAGGTGTAGTACTAGTCAGGAAGATTCAGAATTAAGTGAAGGTGTAGTACTAGTCAGGAAGATTCAGAATTAAGTGAAGGTGTTAACATTTTTTTATTTTAATTTAACTACTACATGAAATAAAAGTAGATAACTACCAGTTCTGTAGTGCCTCGCTGGTACAGCTGTAACTCTACAGATTTACAATGTTAAAATTAGTGATTAAATTCCCCTCGGTGGACTCAGCAGATTGCCAAATGTGGCTTTGCTGTGAGAAAAACACACGCGCCATATCAATTAGTAAAAGGTAAAAAGATTCTTACCCAATATAGTTATCATAGAAAACTTTAATTCAACATTTTCTAACTCAAAAATACTTTAGAATTGGTTATTTTATCATTTTGTAACATTTTTTAAATAAAAATTGGAAAGAAAATTTAAAAAATGTAAACTTGTTTGCATACAGCTTTGAGGGAAATCTCTTGTAAATGGTGCAACTTTAAATTATTTTCAAATTTTCATTCCATCCCAAAACATTGGTTTATAGATAAATAAACTATCATACTTTAAATACATAATTAAACATTTTATGTTTCTTTCCTTATTTGTATTATTACAGTTTTTCAATTCCACCCTTTTATAATGTCACAGCATGTAGTCTGAACTACAATGAAGAAAAGCATAAAGAATATAGCTACAAATAAGGTTTGAATGCCATTAGATGGAGCATATTATAAACTGTTTCCATCAGTGTGAAGCAAGTAAAATATTTAAGCAGAGGTCCTCAGAGATGAACAGAGGAATCTTGTGAAAAGTTTAGTAAACATAAAACTAAACTAGAGATCTGATACTTTTATTTTTAGTTTCTTTAGGTGTGTTTCTCATTGTTAAAAGGTGTTTTTTGTATTAAATTATATCTGTTTGAAAGCTATGAAAAGTTTCTCTTACGACCAGACATTAGTTAAATTTAGAGGGTAGTGAAGGTAACACCAATATATTATTTTGATTCAAATCCTTATTTATTTTGTTAGGTTTATTATAAGTAAATAACACATGTAAAATAACTTGATGAAACTTACATGAATAGATGGCAAATGCCTGTTGGAGAAAAACAAGTGTAGATGATAACATTTGGAAAGTCTTCCACCTCTCGTCTTCAAGTGGAAGACTTCAAAATGTCATCCTCTACACTTGTGATTTTACAGCAGTTATCGTCCATTCAACTAAGTTTCATCACAAATACTCTGTTTAAACAAACAATCAAAGAATAGTAAAACAACGTGTTATTTTGTGAAGATAGATTGGTCAAGTCTAAGAATATGGTTAGCAAACATATTTTTAACTACTCTGACCACTGTGGTGGTGATACCTTTGTTAAAGTTCATGATGGTTGGTTATGAATAAATCTTTGTAACAGAAAGAGCCAGAAAATTTGAAAAGTATTAATTACTGAAGAAGGTATACAACAAATCTCAATAAAAAATGGATTTATTTTCATTATGATTGAATATTCATATCTTTTATCAGGCTTGCAAAACTGTGTCAATAAAGCACCAACTATCTGTACAAATGTAGCTGTTCTGTTTTCACAGTTTTCAGAAAATATTTACAGGGTCATCACTGTGACCAGTTGTACTTGGGCACAGTTTATAATTTGTCAAATTAGCTCTTCTGAGCCATTAGGTTTAAGTGTTTGCACTTTAGCACAGATGTGACACCATTTAAGAACTTTCATGAAATTGTATTTTGTAAACATGAAAATGTAATTATATAAAGCTGTAGGTTGGAATTTGGGTATTTGTCTGTAGTTTGCACTAAATACTATAAAAGTGATTTGGAAGTCAAGATAATGAAATTTCATATCCAGAAGTACTTAAAATATTATAATTGTAAATTATTCATAGTGAAATGGTAAAACACCCTTTATGTTAAAAATGTAAAACTGTGACAGTTATGCTGTACAACATAGTGATTAAATGCTAACAAAGCTTTGTGGAAACTTAACGATAACCACGATGTCACATTACATTTCCCAGATAAATATTCTTCAAGATTTTAATACATTTCACCATTTCAACTTGTGACTGGTTAGATATCTCACAATAATGTTAATATGATATTTTTATTTTTAAAAAATTTCAGGATTGGTAATTTTCAATTTTGTTTGTATAAAATACATCTTTACTATAAAAAATATTGTCTGGTCATTAGTAACTTTAGTGACACAGATTTTATCTATCATTATTATTTATCTCAGATGCATTGCATGGTATTTTTAAATATTGTAAGTATATATTTTAAAGTGTCTAACAGATTGTATTATTTCTGTATAAAATTGTTCATTATTATTACGTTCTTTATGACAGACTTTTTTACTTTGAAAATAATTTATGTTTTGCAATAGTTTATGTCAAACAACCTCATGTTGGATTAAAGTTATTAATGGTATTTATCAAGTTTTGGACTTCATCATAACGATGACCAGAACAGTTTAAAATAGTTCCAATTTATCTTCTTCATTTTTATGACTTCTGATAGATCAGATATTATTATTTCTTTGTTTTTTCTTGTCACATTTTTGAGGTTTATTTCAGTAATAACTTTATATTTTTCATTTATCTCTTTGTTATAGATATTTAAATATAAAACTTTATAATTTCTCAAATGTGTGTCAAAATTCTTTATCATGTAAATTAGGGTTTCCCAGAATGGTTGATATTGATCCCCTTGGTTTGGTGAGACTGTAAAGGGGTGAATAAGGACTTAAGTGTTGATAGGAGGACAGAAATAACTCCTGTGCTAAAGTTGGCCTATGCATCTAACTGCTGTATGACTCTCCAAGTTTGTATGTTGTTAAAACTGCAATTAGTCATGTAAATGGTTGGACTTCTGAAGAGACAGAGAAATAGGTTTAATGTTAGAAACTTCAGGGACTTGAGACTCAAACTCTGAACCCTACAGTCCGATATTCATCAGGCAACTTTTAGAGAAAACCTCATTCTTTTTCACATTTTATGTTTCCTAATGATTGCATCATAAAAGTTGATTATATTTTGAAGTTTCACTTCGAATTTATGTTCTAAGAATTTGAGAATCAGTGACCGCTTTATAAATTTCTAAAGGGGTCAGCATCTCAAAAGGCTTTAGGAAATCCTGATATTATTTTGATACATTTAGGTGTATGGTATACGACGTACTTGTGCTGTTTATGACCTCCAAGTTCTTATCATTCATGTTCTATGTAAAGTATAAAATCAGTGGCCTTTTTTAATCATTTCAAACCAGTTCATGTGTTTGGTCGAATAAACGTACGACAAAAAATTTGTCATTATCAATTGCTAACTAATTTCTGTGTGTTATGAAAACAATGATTCAGGTCATTCTGAGTCAGACTTAGAAGAACAGCAGTGACACAGCTAGTTGCACCAGTGGTAGTATAACTGAGCATGGAGTCGAAGAAGAAGAGTTGAGTGACTACGGTGAGCACAGTGGACTTAGTGTTGAGAGTGTCACGAGCACTGCTGTTGACTGCAATGGAAGACTAGAAGAAAATTTGACTAGTAATAAGGCAGTTCTGCAAAATGGACTTGATTGTATTAGCATTAAAAGTAAAAATTTTGTTACATAGTGTTATTTTATGCTCAGATTGATAAAAATAAGTGTCTGGTATTTCAGTTTTAAACATTTTTGTTTTGAATAATATTTTAATATGATGAATGTTTTTGTCAGTCTTTGGATATAGTCAACACCAAAATATCTTTTTGAGTAATATCATCCTAAATATAGGTCTCTAGTGGAACAGGAATTGACACCCTCAGTAGTTGAAGTCATTAAAATCATCAACCAAGAAGGACTTTTGCCGGTTATCAAAGTTGTTGCTGATTGGCTAATCATCAATAGTGACATTATTGTAACTTATGGAGAGGTGATTAAAGCTGTTATTTTGTTTGTTTAAATTCTGGTATATTTATGTTAAATTGTAATTTTTCTGGAGTGTTGTTATCTTACTACAAGTTATTTTAAACTGTGGTCTTCATATATGATATCACTATTTTTGCTTTAAATAACCAATTTGTTCTAGCATTTGATTTATATAAATATGTATGACTAATTGCTATTTGATCATTTGATATCGTATGGTAATTTTTATATGGAATCAAACTTTTGATATGCACTGCTGGCCAAAACCTTAAAGCCAGTGAACATGAAAAAAATATGCATTTTGCATTGTTAGACTCAACCACTTATTTGAGTCGAGCTTGAAAGATGAAAATAAGAAAAGGGAAAATAAAAATAAAAATCTTTTAGCATTTAATAGGGAAAATGTGAACACTATGAAATTAGCCTAAATACTAGCTGGTCAAAAGTTTAAGACCATACAGAAACGAAGCGTTAATCGGTAAACACGTAATGAAATTTAGTCATTTGTGTTCAAGCATTAGTATTGTCAACATCTCTCACTGACATCTCCTGTGTTACATTGGGTAAAAACATGGCAAAGGCTAAAAAGTTGACAGAGTTTGAACGTGGCAGAATTGTTGAGCTGCAAAAGCAAGGTCTCTCTTAATGTTGCAAATTTCTTAAAAGACCCTGAAAGATATGCAATGAGAATTTCAAGTGGTTGGGCCAAGAAAATTTCACCGGTGTTGAGCAGTGTTGATGCAGAATGTAGATCAAGAACAATAAGATGGCATCTGTGAGAGAAAGGCTTTGAAAACTGTAAACGTCTTCAAAGGCCATGCCTCCTTCCACACCATGAAACAGCTCAGTTAAACTTTGCTGAGAAGCACCAAACATGGGACCTAGAAAAGTGGAAGAAGGTTTTGTTCTCTGATGAGAAAAAATTTAACCTGGATGGTCCAGATGGCTTCCAACGTTACTAGCACGATAAGGATATCCTGGGGTACTTTCTCCTTCCAGTATTATACAGGGGCATCAAACAGCAGCTGGTTACATTGGCATGTTGGAGAGAGCATCCTTATTGACTGAAGGCCCTTACTTTTGTGAAAATGACTGGATCTTTCACAAGAACAATGCTGCAATCCACAATGCCCACAGCACAAAGGACTGTTTCATGGCGAATAACGTGATTCTTTTGGACCATCCAGCGTGTTTGCTCAAACTGAACCCCATTGAAAATGTTTGGGGGTGGATAGCAAGGTCTTTGATGTGAAAGAATTAGCAAAAGTATAATATTACTACATATATATAGACAGACAGACCAACACCTGGTAGTTGTTGTGAACTTACTGGACTGCTTTAAGTTGCTGTAAGTTTAATGCTTGGTATTTTCTGATGCTAGTCCTCCAAGTGTTCAAGGTTTTGTCTGGAATGGACCAGAATGGAAACAAACACAGCCTTTGCTAGAGGACTTTACCCTATGTGGACTAGCCCCACTTGAGAATTTTCACCTTCAGTTGGAATTTGATACATCCTATGGACTTAGTTCGAAAGAAGAAGTTAGTAATTGTTGATTTAAGTCAAATTAAATTACGTGATTTATTTGCTTACACATAATAATAAAAACTCTGAATATGCAAAAGAAGTAATCTAGTAAAAGAAGAAAACTATCACATTTTGACATAATAACCTTCTACAATATAAATATTTATCTCTGCTTAGTTTTTTTGTTGTAGTTATTTGGAATTTTTAAAAGAAGTTCTATATGTGGAATTCTGACTAACCAGTTGTTATTTCATCTAGAAAGAGTTGAATATGTAGTTTTTTTTTGTATTACATGGTTGATCTTTATATTATAAATAATTATTATGTTACTGTGTAGTAAATTAAAACTTTATTGGATGATAAAACTTAAGTTTTTGTACAAATAATTTAGTGCACTTACCCCTGTCACAACTCACATTTCATCCTTCCATAACTTAGAAATAACAACGTACTTTTGTTCAGGCAAATGTTTCAACATTTTCTGCAGATGTTCTTCAGGTAAGTAGCTTAAGTGGGATGTGTGGAAGGCTGTAAGCTTACAACTAACCCTGTAAAAGTGATATATTACAACAGTCTCTCTGTAATAACTTATAGTTGTTTGGCTCTGTTTCTTTGTTGTTGTTTTCCTGAATTACACGTTGTACTCAAGTTTAGTGATTGCATAAAGGCTTCTACAAGTCATTATATGCTAGTGGTTTATGTCTATTTAATTTGTGTAACGAGAGTGATGTAAGATTGTGGGATATAACACTGGAACATTCATTGTAACTGAACAATGTCATATATATGTTGTTACTGCCTTCATTCTGTGTAAACATAGTTACTTTTGTTACTTCAGTATCCAAACTTTTGTCATGAGAACACTGAAACTGGCCAGTTTAGATAAAATGCTTTGTTTTTTTTTTTTGCTCTCTAGCTTTATTAGTTCTCTTAACTTTTTACAATTATTTTGTGTGTTGTAATAATTAATGTTTATTTACCTGTTAGATATCAGTGGATATGTATTCTGGAATATCATATTATACTACTAATATGTAGACTTTTTGAGGGAAAAAAAAAGTTTATAAATTAATGTACACAATATTAATGAGATTGTTCAAAAGTGTTAAGTTGAATTTTGTGTTTAGATTTGATTTTTTCACACAAGTGTATGAGCTAAAATGCATACATAAACATTTGTTTTTTTTTGCTTGTGGTGTTACTAGGTTTTTCTCCGCATACAGTGTCTTCACAATTTTGGCCAGTTATTAGCTAGGCTCCCAAAGACAGGAGTCAATTTTAACTCTGAAAAAGAATGCTTTACTGCAAGTAGCACAGAAAAAAGTTTCAGTGGAGCTGTAAGTACTGAGGCTGTAAGTTTATAACAATCTAAATGTTATTGTGTTATTGACTAGTTACTGGTGTCCATCTCTAAATGTTATTGTGTTATTGACTAGTTACTGGTGTCCATCTCTAAATGTTATTGTGTTATTGACTAGTTACTGGTGTCCATCTCTAAATGTTATTGTGTTATTGACTAGTTACTGGTGTCCATCTCTAAATGTTATTGTGTTATTGACTAGTTACTGGTGTCCATCTCTTTTTCATAACTGTTTCTTTGTACACTTCTCTTTTGTTCTTTTTTTTCTGTTTCTGTTATAAGCATTAATGATAAACCAAAAATTTGAATTTGATGCCGACTGAAGAAATGTGTAAATATTATAATTAAAGAGTAAGTGAATATTTGTTTGAAACTTCCTGATGAAACCATAAACAACAGAAGAGTTTTGGAGAAAGAAAACTAACACTGGAAGTTTTTGTCTGACTTGTATGCACCATTATTCCAAAAACTGAATTGTGAATTTTTTATTAACTTTAGAGAAGTATTGAATTAATTTCATACTTCTGTTTTATGTCATTACACAAGAAGAAACCTTGCACTAATTACTAAATGATATATATATATATATATAAATGTGTGTGTGTGTGTGTGTGTGTGTATAGTTTCTAGGCAAAGATGAGACTTGTTTAGTTTAGTGCCTGGGTTTTAACAAGCAGAATAAATTGCTTTGTTTTTATTTAACCTGTTAAATTTTATTCAGGTATTTGTTGTTTTCAAGAGTATTTTTTAGTGTTAATCTTTTGAATTAATTATATTTCTCAGGGAGTTGAGCAACCTGTAGGTCAAAGAAAACAGATGATGTGGAACATGGCTCATCTGTGGTTGAAGGTAGGAATGTTGTGAAAAATATATTGTCATGACTCTATAGTATTATTACAAATATAAATATATGTTAACTGTCTTATGTTGTATAAAGCATATCAGTTTATGATGTCAATTTATTTTTTATATATTTTTTGTTCTTGTTTGCAAATTCTACTTGACTAATATTTTAATGTTAGTGAATTTTCCTTTAGTATACAAATTTTTTAAATGATGAAACATATCAGTAATATTTTTTTGATTCATATGTCTAATATTTCACTGATATGGGTATGTGGATCTAGGCTGAAGTGAATGATTTGGAATCTAAAGTGAAAGGAGGAGGATTTCCCCAACTTTCCCCTTATCTGGTTCCTGACATTAGCTCCTTCTGTCAACATTTGGCATTGTTAAAGCAGCTGAGATTATCCAAGAGATTTGTTATTGTTGTGCCATCTGTTGGTAAGTACATTCAGTAGCACAATTTACTTCTATTAGTTTTTGCTTCGTAATTAATAAATAAAACTGAAGGTTATAGATACTCTTGTTGAGTCAAGTTACTCAGCACAATATGAAAGTCAAACATAGAAAATTGTGTTATTCCCTTCTTACTCAGAGAGGTTGTTCCACTATAATTACTTCTAGAACCTTCTAAATGTGTGTTGAAAGTTTTTAATACAAATTTGTATTTCATCTGCTATTTTCTCAATTTTAACACTATATGGGTGCTCTCTGTTTGACTGGCCTTGTAACCAACACAACAAAACATGATATCTTAATTATCCTTTCCTTCTTTTTAGGATGACTGCAGATTTCAGCAGAAAATTACAATTATTTATCCTAAATGGCAACAAGCTTGTAACAGTGTACTTCTGTTTTTAATTTTGTTTTGTTTCTCTTTTATTCATGCTTCATTATAATCTATAGTAACAAAGTGCAGGGATTTTATTTTAAAAACAATTAGGATACATCACCTATCATCTAGCAACATATATTCTTTGTGCATTCCTCAAGGCAACAAAATTCCCATTTACCTTTTTTTTTTAATCTAACCTATTAAATTTTTAATTTGTACATTTTAGGACTTTTTGGTTAAAGTTTACACATCTATATAAAAAAAAAACATGTTAAAGAAAAAAATTCAACACTTCAGGATTGAAACCTTTTTGATCTTGGAAGCTGATCTTCATTGAACCTAAGTTGGTTGTCCCAAAAATAATTGTATAATTTTCAAATACTCATTTTGGAAATAAAGTTCAAAGAGTAAAACAGAATTACTGATACTTATCTTTCTTTCTAACTTACCTACTTATGAAAAGGTTTAAAAAATTTCATTACCTAGTGGAATACTGATATCCTTTTACTAAAATGAAACAAAGACATTACAGTCACGTAGGTCATAGAATGGCTTTTTTATTGATTATAAATATGTAACGTTAACAAGAAAGCATGAGTAAATAAATAATTTAGAAAGAGATCAGATATTCTTATTTTAATTTCTGGCCTGTTAGTACCTGTAATCAAAGTATCTAATTACGAAGTATTGTAACACTTAAATGGAAGAAAGAAAGCTTAAAACAAATAATTCAGAGCTAAAAGGTATTGTGTGACATGTAGAAATAAAGATTAAAAATTGACATAAATATATCCTTTTTAAACTAATTGAAACTTGAATTGTAAATTATGTATTGATGCCAAGCATTTTCACGTGCATTGACAATAAAGTTGTTTAATTGCATTTTAACTGTAACTTAGTAAAAATTATGATGTGCACTGAACACCACTATATGACTTGAAGCAATAATTCAGAGTTCAATATTCATTAAGTATTTTTTTTCTCCTAATTATAAGTGCTTTTTTTGTGTGTTTGGCAAATGTAAGACATGATAGTTTGAATGTGATTTTATTAAAACTACTTCTTTGTTTCCTCACTTGTTATTAGTGACAGCTAGTCTTGATGAACGTAAGAAAGAAAGTGTGGGAGCAAGAGAAGCAATTAGGTGGCTGGAAAATGAACTGAGGCATGGAACTAGGTGAGTAACGTTTTTTAGTTTTTACTGAATAACCTACAAGTAAGAATGTTGTGTTGGAATACAAGAAAATGTCTGCAAAAGTATAATATTTATCCAACCATATATTTTTATATTCAGTTAAAAAAAATTAAAAACTAACATGTAATATACGTGTATTGTGTGGGAAAAAATACTTTGATTCTGTAACCTCCATTATTTTGGTTAAATAATTCATAGTTTATAATGTTAAAAACCATGTTTTAATACCTGTGATGAGCGCAGCACTGATTGGTAGCTCATTGTGTAGTTTGATTTTAAACACTAACCTGTTACCATACTCTTTTTGGTTTGGAAGTATAATTTGTCATCGGTTATTATTATTATTTGTTTGTTTGTTTTTTTCAATTTTTCTGTGCAAGTTTCATCTATGTTTTTATTCCCAATCTTGAAAATTGAAAATATTTTTTCCAACTTGTAAAAAAAAAATAATCCCCTACGTCACAAATTGGAAATTATCTCTATTCTTATATTTGCACTTGTTATTTCAAAATTCTAGGCATAGTTAAAAAACATTCTTTATCTTTCAGAAGTCAGACTCCATTTGTCACCTTGTAATAATTTTCATCTTTCAAAAAAAAATTAAATTCAATAAAACTATTGCTGCTATTTCTTAATATTTTCAGCTGGAAAATGATTGTTGTGAGGCAAATATTTTTGACTTAGTTATTACTTGCCATCATATCATTTATAAACATCTAACTAGGGTTACACTACCTCTTTGTTTATTTCTGTATATAAATATATAATAATAAATAAATTGGAAACATTGTTTTGAATTGGTTTGATAGTATAAAAGGTACTAATATTGTTGAGTTTGTTTCTATGTATAAGTGTAATGATAATTAGGTTTAGGATATTTTCAAAACCTCATTAAAAAAAGAGTAATTTCAAGTAACCAATCTTGGATTGAAGACCAGAGCTTACAAGTGTCTCATCCTGGTCCTCTAGACAGAGGTTGGTGTCAAGGCCGAGAATGTTTAAACTAAGAGCAGTGGTGAGAATTTTGAAGACAAGACCACAGTCAGTAGTGCAGTTTTATTAAATGAGATAAGTTTGGCTTAAAATAGACACTTTTGATACAATCATAACAGTCATAAATAGAAAAGTCTTAAAGAATAGGCTAAATAAGTTTTTGGTCAAAACAAAGATAAGGTTTGCGTCTTTACAGAATATACTTTGTTATAGTGGTACTCAAATGTTTTATGTTACTGCCAATAACAACAACAGATACACAAGTTTTACAAAGTGCAGTCCATCCCAGAATTTTTTGGTTGGAATTTCATCTTAACATCTGATGTACTACAAAATGGGATACTTCTCTTTGACACTGTATTGTGATTATTATTATTATTATTGCTTGCCTATTAATAATAATAGTTAGAAAAGAAGTACCATTTGATAAATATATTTTTATAAGCTATGTCACAAAAATTACCAGTTTATTACATTTTGTATAGCATTGCCAAATCAATGTGAAAACTTTTTTCTCTAACTTTATTGTTATTTTGAACTAAACCTCTGAAAATTAATGCAAAGAATACCTGAGCACATCCCTGTAATATCAGGACTACAACACAGGAATCATTTTTCAAAGTTCCTTAACAACTATTGCCATCCTTTCATAGGTTTATCAGTGACTTTTGGAAATTTGTTTTTTTTGTTTTTTTCAAATTTAGCTGTTGGTTATTTATTGAAGCCACTTGTGTGCATTTTACATGAAGAGAGGTTAAACAAAAATATTTATTAAATCCGTTTATAATCTGTTTGGTCTCAATGATCTTTGCCTTTCATTTTTAACACGTTAGATTCTGTTTTTTCAACGGAGAAATTTGAATATGCAAACTTGACAATTTTGGGCTGAATAAAAAAAAAATTAAAACTGTTCCTTTAATTCTGAGAATTTTTGTGTGTGTATGTTTTACTAGGTACAGAGTATTACTAGTGACAAACAGAAGGTTAAATCTAAAATATGTGTGGTGTTTATCATACTACTCTTACTGTAGAAGTTTTACCTCAGAACTGCTTTCAGTATTGGTAAAGGTAATTCATCTTTCTTCAGAAATTTATATTGATTTTAAAATAGTGAACTTTGGTGTAGATAACTGATTTTCAGTGCAAACTGGGATGCATGAGACAGAAGAGACATGTATCTTTGCTTAAGTTATAATTATTATTGCAAGTAGAAATCCTATGCTAAATGTCATTTTCATTTAAACAATGACTCAAAATATGTATAAGGTATTTTTAATTGAGTACAGGTATCATACTTTAGTAACTTGGTATTCATTGAGCTACCACAATAAACAAATTCTGTAGTAGTCTTAGTTTTGAATGGATGTCGTAAATAACTCCTGGATACTTAGGTGAGAATCTCTGGTTTGTAACAAGGCAGTTTAAGTTATTGTTATATGTTATATTAGTATTTTCAAAATACAGTAACTTTTTCACACAAATAAGCTGTGAATGAAGTGCTTTTAAGTGAAGGATATTTCTGTCTATTATTAGTAAAATGCTGTTCCTTTCAAATCGGAATTTCAAAATTTGATTTTAATTTGTTATTAAGATCATTGATATTTATGAATATCAAAAACCAAATTATCTATATTTATTGTAATCACAGAAAAATAAGAATAAACAATAACTCATAATAATTGCCTTTGCCTTTAACATTTTTTCGTTCTTCATGTTTTGATACTGAATTTATTCACATTTATACATACACAAGGTGCCTAGTTTGGTAAAAGATAAAGTAACATTTAAATAATGAATTTATTCTGTTCTGTTTTTCTGTGACATTTCAGACATTTTTCAGGAAATAAATACCATGTGACATAGAAACTGTCTATTTTGTGGTTAATATAAGAAACCTATTTTTTACTGGGTTGGATATTGCTGCAGCATATACTACACTGTTTTTTATAGTACACATGAAATCTTTTTAACATTATAGTAATATGTGCACACAAAAAAATGTATTTAATTTTTAGTAAATATGAGGTCTTTAACGTTTTAGCTTTCTTATTCATTTCTACCGTAGATTTTTGTTTATTTCATTTATTTCTTACTTTATGTATTGATCAACACTTGCCACAATCAGGTCAAACTGTGAACATCATGATTTTTTTAGAGTTACATTCAAGATTTAATTAAACTATGTCGTTATTATGTATGAATAAAGTTGGCATCAAAATTTAATTAATATTTTATAAACTTTAAGTTCTTAACTTTACAAGGATTTATTTTTAAAATGCCCAGTTTCTTTTGATATGAGAACGTGATGCTTGCTTTGCAGGTTTTTTCTTCTTCTCTGATTTATTTATCAACTCTCTGAAAAGTACAAAATTTAACATAAATTACTCATTATGATATAGATATTACTCAGGCAAAACATAATTTTCATAACCTTCTTGTTACTTGTTTACAGAGCCATAAACCAGAAAATCAGAACCACCTTGCAACACCCATCTGTCATATCCTGTCTTACACAAATTGCCAACAGTTCACTTGGATATTTTATACCATATTATTTATAATGAATGGAAAGCCAAAGCTGTAATCTATAAAATGATGTATTTTTGTACATTGTCTGTTTCCATTTTTAGTTTCACATTTGTTCTCACTGGCATCACATCAACAAGCTCAGCTGGATTTTGAGGCTCTTATCACGTAGTTAGAAAGCCGGAAAAATTATGATAATTATTGGAGATGTGTAATTCATCCATGTAATTTTTCTTTATTTTCTGATGTACATCAAATAATAACAATAAGTTAGATGAGGTAAGATAAAGAGAAATAATAATAAACATTCTTCACAAGATTTTTCTTACTGTTATGTAATTTGATATGGCAATTTAAGCTTTGAGTTTCCAAGTAACTTACTACTTGTATGTGATGGGATTATTAGTTGGAGGCAGTTCAAAGGGCAATAAAATTTAAGTAAAATCAGATGTCTACTGTTTAAATGTAGTTTGATGTTACATGTGAAGTTGCTTGAGAATGAAAAATGAAAAGATAATTTAGGTCAACTTTGTATATAGGGTACTGAAAAGTAAATTTTATAATTATTGAAAAGGTTTTTAGAGATTACATAAATTAGTAAAATGTCAAATGAATAAAAGTATTTTTAATTTTAACATGAAAGTCACTTTGCACTTGGACTAGTTAATAAAACTACTTGATAAATTCAGAGGCAAACCTTTATTAACAAGTACTTCATTAAAAATATGTATTTTTTATATACAGAGGTCTTGTAATGTTTACTGCCAAATTGTGTGAAAATACTAAAATATTAAAAGTAATAGTATGGAATTGATAATGAGTATAAAATTGTTACAAACTATTTTATATGGTAAATAGTAATAGTATGGAAATGATAATGAGTATAAAATTGTTACAAACTATTTTATATGGTAAATAGTAATAGTATGGAAATGATAATGAGTATAAAATTGTTACAAACTATTTTATATGGTAAATAGTAATAGTATGGAAATGATAATGAGTATAAAATTGTTACAAACTATTTTATATGGTAAATAGTAATAGTATGGAAATGATAATGAGTATAAAATTGTTACAAACTATTTTATATGGTAAATAGTAATAGTATGGAAATGATAATGAGTATAAAATTGTTACAAACTATTTTATATGGTAAATAGTAATAGTATGGAATTGATAATGAGTATAAAATTGTTACAAACTATTTTATATGGTAAATAGTAATATTATGGAAATGATAATGAGTATAAAATTGTTACAAACTATTTTATATGGTAAATAGTATAGTATGGAATTGATAATGAGTATAAAATTGCTACAAACTATTTTATATGGTAAATAGTATAGTATGGAAATGATAATGAGTATAAAATTGTTACAAACTATTTTATATGGTAAATAGTAATAGTATGGAAATGATAATGAGTATAAAATTGTTACAAACTATTTTATATGGTAAATAGTATAGTATGGAATTGATAATGAGTATAAAATTGTTACAAACTATTTTATATGGTAAATAGTAATATTATGGAAATGATAATGAGTATAAAATTGCTACAAACTATTTTATATGGTAAATAGTATAGTATGGAAATGATAATGAGTATAAAATTGCTACAAACTATTTTATATGGTAAATAGTAATAGTATGGAAATGATAATGAGTATAAAATTGCTACAAACTATTTTATATGGTAAATAGTAATATTATGGAAATGATAATGAGTATAAAATTGCTACAAACTATTTTATATGGTAAATAGTATAGTATGGAAATGATAATGAGTATAAAATTGCTACAAACTATTTTATATGGTAAATAGTAATAGTATGGAAATGATAATGAGTATAAAATGGTTACAAACTTGGTTTATTTGACCGAGCTCATGTGAATAAGATTAATTAAAAGCAGCTACATACATTTTTGTTACCAATATGGTTTACACACTTCCAATTCCATCTGGAAGGTGCACAAATCCCTTTGGTAGCTGAAATCAAGTTCTTAGGACTTCTTCTTGACAGTAAGCTGACTTTTATTCCACATATTTAATTAGCTTAAAGACAAATATACAACAGTACTGAATATGCTTTGCATCCTCTTTTCCACCTCTTGGGGAGCTAATAAGTGCTCTGTACTTCAGATCTATAATTTTATCTAAGAAGGACTGTCAGTCTCTAGACTGTACTTCATCCAGGGGCTTCCTGCATTTCACCAGTCCAGAGTTTGTAAACAAAATCATATGAAGATTACTTCTCGTATGTTTTCAAGTATCTTTAAATTATGTTGCAAAGCTCTGACCTCTGCCACAGTATCCCATCTGCCATTGTATCTTTATGCCTTATTGGGCTATGTATTTTGCAGATAGGTAGTCTAAGATTTATACCTTTGGCCTACGTATTTAGGCAAAGTTGACTGAGATGATTCTGACATTTCATCCTGCTACAGAATCTTATATTCAGCTCATCTCACCATGGATTCTTGCTTTCTCCACTTGTTATTCCTTGAGTCACCTAAAGAACTTGGATACTTCTGCCTGAAAGCACAGTGGCATTTATTTAAGAAACACTTTTCAAGTTACTTTTTTTTTATTTTTTTTACAGATAACTCAATATCAGTTGACCATGGGTTCATCTGTGGTTTGCAACAACTTTGTATTAGTTCAACAGTTTCCTTCATGCTCTGTGTTCATTATTCAGTTGTATGTAATATCACTTGCTCTGAAATGTATAGAAGTTAGCACTACTCTAATTGTATAATCTCTACTGACTCTCTTAATACTATGAAGGCTGTGAAACCACTTAATATTAGTTCTCATTAAGTTGTCTTGAGTGTTGTAAAATGAATGTACTATTTCTCCCTATCACTTCTTTCTGTACAGTTTTTTAGCCAGCCATTTCTCACCTTTTTAACCATTCCAATCATGATCATTTGTTATGCCTGTTAGGACTCTGTAGTGTTAAGTGACTCATACTGACTCATATCGACGTGCTAAGAATCAATTGTTCATATATTGGATCCTTTGTTTTCCTGTGACTTATCTTCCATTACCTTCATAAGGTGGCTTTGTAAATGATTTACATAAGCCTATAATAAATTATCATTACAGAAGAGGAATCTTCTGTAGGTTGCATCTTACTAGATTCATCATATTTCTATGTCATTAACCATCCCAGTTGAATTGCCCTCTATAAGACATTGAGTGGGCTGGTATGTGGACTACTACTACTAATTTTCTATTTCAGTTCTTACATTATCTGGCAGTTTCATTTTCTGAATGCTTTCAATTTTTACTACATCTGTTAGACTCTAACAGGTAATTTTCTCAATCATATAGTATTTCATTCCAGTATACCTTTATTTTTTGCTGGATCCCTTCTCTGTTTCACACTAACAACAATTTTAATTATAATTACTATGGGCTGCAACAGGCTGTGTTGAAATGAGGTGTTCCATAAGACTATCTAGACACATATTGGATGGTATCACCTTATTATGGACTGCCACTCATGGACAATCACTAGTAGAGCTAAAGGAAATCCTGGTTGTCCCTGCCTATCATCAGGTTGTATAAACTGGGATCAGTTTACTTTCAGACATGTAGGAAACTTGGTTCACATATTGCACAGATTTTAGAGTACTGTTCCTCAGGTCCCTCCAATGCTTTTTATCTCCCAGACGTTACCAGTGATCCTTGGGAGTCCGTACCAACCACAGTTTTCTGTTGCTGGAGTGGCAGACAAAAGCTTTTCCTTCAGATTGTTTGAGCATGTTTCTCCACTCTAGGAGAAGAGGGCAAAGTGGGGGCCTTCATACTTTGTTTTCTCCAAGTGTAAGTAGGAGTGGCACCAGCCTCCATGGGAGTGTACTTGTAATTCCAGTTCAGATTTAACACAAAGCTATCTGGTTGGTGAGTGCATGGCCATCCTATTTTATCAATGTTGATTTCATTTATTGTTCATGGAAGGTGATCCACTATCTTCTCATAATTCTGAAAGTGAAGTGGTCCTATTCTAGGTCCTTGGTTGAGCACAGGTATCATGGAGGCATCCTGATGGATGGGTTCTATATATATATTTATAACCATTCTGTTCAAAATACAGCAATGGTGTTCTGATGGTGTAAAGAGTATACCATCCCTTAAATTGAGTGGCATCATAGAATTAAACATCTAAATGCAGTTCTCCTCTTCAATTGGATGTGCTCATCCTATCCTCATGCAGATGTTTGAATCCTGCAGGCTGGTTTTTGAATATCAAGAGAGCCAATCAACTTTAGTCCTCACACAGGTTTGGGGTTGTCCATCTGTCTCCCTTGATTCTTCCTTCTGTGAATTGGGTAATGGAAAGTAAGCAGTATATTTCTGTTTCTGTCTTGGGCACTCCCTCATTCTCTCATGAGATATGGATGTTACTGACCTTTGAATGTTTTGGCACAGTCCTACAGTGACAGGAGTTTATTGCTTGCAGTGAGCTTCCAGCAAATACAGGATGACACATTTCCAGATTTCTGGGTCAATCCTGTATCATGCCCTGGAGTCTGTGTTTACCTCACATCCATGATTTTAGGGCCTGAAATGACTGTGATGATCCTTGCCTTACCTTCAAGCAAATGTCAGTACCCAGCGAGGAGGTTTTAGATGTGGTTAACATGATAAATATGAGTTGGTTACGTTTGTGTCTGACATCTTAATTAGATGAACACAATCCTCCTATGGCAGTTCCTGGAGGGGGCATATAGATACAAGCCAACTTTAGTTGAAACTGGCAAAAAGTGTATGTAGAATAAACAGACATACAAGTGAATCACACTTCTGCTTTATATATTTATATTAATAATATTTTAATATGATAGCCTACATTTAATCCTCATGTTAAGGTTATCAGTTTAATTTTTAACATTTCTAACAAAGGTGAAGAATTGCATATTGTGTTACATAATCTAACAGCTGTTCAGTTTTTAATTAAATTATAATAAATGGTTTCAGCTTGAGTTTTGAGTTAAAAGTTCAAATATGTCTTATGAGAGAAGCGTAAGGTAAAAAATTATTTTCAAACTTTCTTCACTAAAGAAAGTTTGAAATACGTTTTCTCTATTTTATTAAGCTTATGATATATATAAGAAGATTGTGATAGTAAACATATATACTGTTACTTTATAAATTGGGAGACTACTGTCAGGCAATATTTTCTGAAGATGGACTTCTCTATGAAGCATGTGTTATGAGTACTAATGAACAAGAAGGGACATGTGTTGTTCACTTTCTAGGGTATGGTAATGAGGAAGAAGTTTGGATTGGAGATCTTCTTGCATCTCAAGGAAAGCATGCAAGAGCACAGCAGGAACTTGCAGCCCAAGGTTATTTTGCTGATAACATTGATGTGGAGGTAAAATATGCATACTCAGTCAGTAATTTAAGACTTGTATAACATTATACATTTATATATATTTATTATATTGACCTTTAAGTCATTGCTAACCTACATCACAGAAGCTACAAGGATGCAGCACATGTGCACCCATCTTACTGTATCCAAGAGCATAAAACTGACCTTTAGTCATCACAAAGTTACCTATCTTGGCTGAGCTTTAGTGGGCTAGTATTTTCAGTTATATATGTATTATCATTACTACAATTAACAAATATGTTTTTAAACTTATTTCTTTTGTAAAATATAGAACTGTAAATAAAGAAGTAAAGCAAACAATTATCTCTTCCAGTTACAACCTTTGTACTCAGTTGCTGTTTGCCTTAGGCTGCTAAGATTTAAGAAACTTCACACGTGGAAGATGAGAACTTAAATAATTTTTAAAGGTTTTATATATATACATTTGAATAACCAAAAAATTTATAAATTACTATATTGATACCATTATAATTTATCAAGTGTAGTAACTAAGCTGTATTTGGGTCTTAAAGAATATGAAATTTCAAACGGGCTAAAGACCCAACTTACCAGCACAAAGTAATACTTTAAAATGGTTGAGAAAACCACTTGAGGGATATTTTAAGCTTTTGATTGGTTATTCACAAGATGTAAGTGCATATAAGGACCTGTTTTCAAAAATGGGAAGAGGTGAGTAGAGCCACTGTGTTTAATTCAGTATATGAATTATATATCAGCAAATAGAAAAGATAGGAGGTTCTTATTTCATATTCTAGCTTCTCAGTATCAGTAATTTGAGTTCCTAATTTGTACAAAACAATAAGCTTCGTACTTGGACACCCAATCTGAACCAATGCTGCATTTAACATACCTTGTGACACACAGAAATCAATGTTTAAAAGTGTTTTTTAATATTTATTTTTAAATTAAGAAATTGAATAATGTATAATATGAAAATTTACAGTATAATCTACAATTTGATACCAAACATAATGACATAAATTCATAAAATAGTATTATAGTAGTATTATAATTGCCTGAGAACAAGCTATTTTTTTATGTAATATATTGTAATGAATATATGTGTGTCCATGAAAGATATCATAAGTGAATGTTTTAAAAGCATTGCATGGTATTGTAAACAGTATAAATACAAAAATGCTTTGTTTCTAAACTCTGCCACAGTGATTTTTGTATCTAAACTTTATGTAGTATTTGTCAACCTTTGACTGTGTTCTTTTAGGTTTATTCCCATTTTGTTTACAACTATTTAGTCTTAGTGCCAATGGAAGTAGACAGCTTTGATGTCACTGGTTGCTCCACACATTTTTATTTTTGTGTGTTTTATCTTGTACAAAATAATACTTTTTTCAAGAATTGAAAGAAATCCTTTTAATTATTGCACAGAATAAGTTTTTTTCCTTCAGATAACTTAATACTTGCATGTTAAAATGTTTAAATATTTAGTATTGTACTTAAAGCTGGTAGAAGTATGTGTAACATTATTCTAAAACTGAAATCTATAAAGCTATAAAAATTAATGATAATTATTGGAATTATTATTTCAAATACTAAAGATTACTTGTAGTAACATCATTCTTTCCAAGAGGTAACTGCTAAAATTATACTTCTAGTTTCATTTTAAAGGTATTTTAGTTTAAAAATAAAATTGTGTTCTTTTCACCAGGGCCTGGCATGGCCAAGCGTGTTAAGGCATGCGACTCGTAATCTGAGGGTTGCGGGTTTAGCATCCCCATCGCCAAACATGCTCGCCCTTTCAGCCGTGGGGCATTATAATGTGACGGTCAATCCCACTATTCGTTGGTAAAAGAGTAGCCCAAGAGTTGGCAGTGGGTGGTGATGACTAGCTGCCTTCCCTCTTGTCTTACACTGCTAAATTAGGGACGGCTAGCACAGATAGACCTCGAGTAGCTTTGTGTGAAATTCAAAAACAAAACAATCTTTTCACCAGAAAGAGTTATTACCTGAGTGTGCACTTCAGTGTAAGTTCCTGAGCATGCTGCAGGCCTCTAACAAAGCTCTCATTCCTACATCTATTAATGTGCATTGTACCAGTCTGTTGTTTCATCATTATTAAACCATAGCCCCCAGCAGTAGGAGGGTGACACATCTTTTATGTGTAGTAGTCACCACAAACACAAGTGTAGTCTTTCCTTTCTTCATTATCAAGTAGAATAATACTAAGTTTAAACTTAACAGTTAGAACTTTCATTTGAATTATGTTGATTTTGATTTTCTTTTAATTCACCTTTTATTGTTAGGGAAACATGTCCTACTACCTGTTATTGTTATTTAATCCAATGTACAAGTTTCATCCAGTAATCTTCAAGGTCATTATTAGATCTATGGCTATTGCCATACTTGTTTTAGTGTATTTCTAATTATTGCCGTTATTTTCTTTCTTTATGATTTAAGAAAAAGGACTATCATAATATGAGCTTCATGTTTTCAACTGAATGTTCCCACATTAATGATATCCTTCAAGGTTTTTAAAACTCTTTTACAGAAGTCATACTATACTGTAATGACAACTGCAGACAATGATCAGTGATATTACTGCCATTGTGCACAATTTGGCTGGGTTGATTCTTATCTCTGATGTAGGATACTAACTACACTTGCTTTAACTTCTCATTGAAGTTCTACTTTTGTCTTTCTATGCTTGGGATTTACAGTTATGTGTCTTTTGTTTTCTCTTTCTGCAGTTAATTTCTGCTAAATCTTGAACACCTGCATGGTCCTCTTTCACCTGATTCTTTGAGTCTAGAGATATATTTTTCTTACATTTTCTTTCAATCTACCCTTTTTCACCTTATTTCAATTTCTTTTTTGTTCTTCTGCTCCTTTTTATCCATCATGACCCTTCCAGCTTTTGTGAGGCAGCTTGCACATATTTGTTTTCCACTTTGCTCTGGGTTTTCTTCCATTTGTTCCATTTAGTTGGATATTTTTTTGGACTGCTCCTTGTTAGGTTGCTTTATTTTCTGTTTAACCCTTATCCAGGACTTCTGTCTTGGGTCCTTGTGATATGGTGTTTGGGTTTTTTGTGTTTTTTTAATTAAGTTGGTATCTTCAGCTGATGATGCAGTTCTTCAGCAGTGTTCGTATTCACCAGATTTTTATTTTGTATGTCTATATATATTGTTTTTTTTGGAGTGATCCTCCTCTTTCTCTTGTCCTCTTCTTACTATTAACTATCTCCCTTAAGCCATGGAGGCAATTCATTCCTGGAGCTACTTGTTGACTTCAGTCCTGTAAAAACTTTTCCATTGGTGAATCCCTTTGCTACATCCTATGAAGTTCTGTAGGTTCTTTCTCAGAGGTTTTTCCTTCCATCTTTTACTCTGCACCTCTCCTATTGAATAGGCTGTGAGGTAATTCCTCTGCTCCATTCTAGAGTTCTACTTCTGTATTTTTTTATCATTCCAATGAAGGCAGAAGGCTATTAGTCTGTCCCACTTAACCCAATTTTGGTCTTTCTTTTGGTCAGTTTTCTCATCATGATGGATAACTTCCACATCTTGATTTGTCTACATATTTTTTGCTTCCTTTGATTTACCTCAGTGATCAAATATTTGATTCTCAATAGTTCCTTTTAAGTTGGTTATGGCCCAGACTTTTTTTTTTCTCTGAGGTCATATTCTTGAAGCCTATTATATCACTAATCTATAGACACTTGGTCTCCACTTACCACACCGAGTGTGGCTTACTTTGTTTTGACTTCCCTTTTCCTTCAGGAGTAGTCTCATTTCAATCTCAACCCTCCTCTAACTACATTCGTGGAGAAGGCACAGCCTACATTTTTTGTCTTTGTTACTTGGAGGTTTTTGATACCAGGACTCTTGTGTTTCCTTTGTTTCCTGCATGAGTTATTTTGGAGGATTCCCTCTTCTCTTGAATCTTTTGTTCCTCTTAGATTTGCCCATACACATTTCCTTCAGTAGTTTATGACCTGTCAATGCAGGTATCAGTTGATCTCACATGGCCCTGGATACCCTTTTTTTCCCATTTATACAGACTTGCATATGATTGGAGCCTTTCAGATCTCAGATCAGTGACTGTGTGCTCCTTCTGCATATAAATGTGAGTTTCTGTATCTTTGGTGACTGTAGGTGGTACTTAGTGCTTAACACCCACCAGTTCTGTAACTACACCTTTCAGCTGCTTCTGTTCCAATGAGGTACAGCTCTGGATGGCTGATCCATTTCTGATGCCAAGGGCAAGGTTTCTCTGGTTCTACATTTTTGAGCTAGTCTCTCCTCACAGTCTAACCTTCATTTTCTGTCTCATCTGTTTGGTATTTTTATTGTGATCCATTCAAAAACATCTGTTGTTCCCTCCCCCATTGTGGAAGTACTCACTCTCAGAACTTCTTTTGTCTTGGTTCTGGTCTTTCTCATATACGATCATGATCATCACATTTAGTTACTTATGAATCATGTCTTGAAAACTTAAGCTTAGGTGATAGAAGAACAACTCTCTCCTAGATCTGGTACCTTTACATACAGTGGTTTCTCTATCTTCTGGTATTTGTAGTGGATTTTCTCTCACTTTTGACCTCCTATCATTACTGCCTTTCCACTCACTTTACTTTCAATCTCAGATACTATAGGATGTGATACAATAGTGTCCCATCACATACACCACAGTAACGTTTCATGTATCCTGGCTTTTGTCTCCCTCTTGTTGTCAGTTTCCACTCCACAGAACAACTCTCTCCCAGATTTGGAACCTATCCATACAGTGGTTTCTCTATCTTCTGGACTGCTTGTTTGTTTTTTCTTTGTTTTTTTCTGGTCTTATAACTACCTTATTCAACATATATATATTATCCAGACAGTGGGATGTACCAATAAGCAGTTGGTGTGTAACAGGAAATACTTACCCAAAATATGCATTCAATGGGTAGCATGGAAAATGTTAAGCCATCTGCCTCTGCTTATTGCCTGCTGTTGATATGGAGTTTTATACAAGACCAGCCAATCATTAATTGACAAAAATGTAAAACAAATTGACAGTCAGGGGGTGTCTATACACAAACACCTGGTGTCTTTAGTTGTAGTAACCTTTGTGCTGTCTCTAAGTAATGGACATAATTCCAGGTGATTGTGTCTGATGACAGTGGTCCATTCACATCTTCAGTATTCTCCCCATGCAAATTTCTCTCTTCCCCTATTTCTTATAGTACACTTGTTTTGTTTTGTTTCTTTTGGAGGGGGTGGCTTTGCTTCATTAGTTACAAGCTGCTGAGGAAGTAGATATGGAGAATTTCTCATTTAGTGATGTGATTGCTGTAATACAAAACCAAGTGAACACACACCTGTATTCAGAAGTAGAGCTAGAGTGTTACCTGGTTGTGTAGTACAAGACATGTCATTAAATTATGAATCAAGCCAATCTTGACTGTTAGATCCAGACCAATGAGCTGTGGGATGATATTCTTTGTACACCTCATTTGTATGATATCCAGTATTGAATAGCCTGAATTATAGCTTTAATCACACTATATGCTCATGCCCAGCTATCCATCTGCAAGTTAATGAACAGTTGAACAGTCTGCCATTCTGTCCATCTCAGTGATATGTTGGCATCCAAAAAAAAAAAAAAAAAAGGTTTCTATGGCATTATGTTTTGCTCTACTACCTCTATTGGGCAAAGAGTATTCTCAACTTGAGATGGACATAGTCTTTCAACAAATGCTCCCCATTAACTTACCCACCTTATGGATATCACACCCCATGGGCTTTCCCTTCCTGGTGCTGTTTCCAGAAAAGAGTTCATCATTATAATTTCTTTCCACCATTTCAAGGTGAGAATTTAGCTCTTAGTGATGCAAAAAGATTAGTAACATTTCTAAAGTTAACATTTATTTTACCTGTAAATGTATTTCAGATTGATACACCACCTCCCATTCTTCCTTCACTTTTGGTGTATTTAGTTTGCCTCATGAGGCAGATGTTTGTATGGATTACTAAGTATGGATGATGTATTGCTCTCTTATTGGTGAAAGTATAGTTTGTTATTATTACATTTTAAGAAGAAAAGAAGTATGTCATCAGTTAAACCACCAAAGACAACATGACGTTTACTACAGATATATTTATTTTTTAATATATACTATTGTAGATACAGCCCTTTGGGCAGTGCCCTTCTTCAGTTATCTGTAGTTGAACAGTAAATTTGTGAAAGAAAATGTTCTAAATCTTCAAAGGTTATATGACTTTAACAAAGAAATGTGTACAGTAATGATTACAAATGGTTAAAATAGTATAATAGAGAATTAGTGAACACAAGTTATAAGAAAAAAAATTATGAATAAAATGGATCATTTTAACCACATATAAAAATGCATCATATATTCCATCATATTCATGTGTTGTAGAAAATTATAAATAGGAAAAACTAACATATTGTTCATAAATTTTGCGGTCACAGTAAGCTGTAACACAGATAAACCAGTGGCTTAACACTAGTTTGCAAAATAATTACTTTAAAATGTTCAAAGATATCTTGATAGGATAAATGAAAGCTTTAGCTTTTTTTAAAGTTTCTGTTCTTTGCTTTACCTTCTTTTAAACATTTTTATACAGTATTATGCATTTATTTAATCATGTATTATTTTTTCAGTGATGTTTTTTTTTTTAACTTTCACAAACTAATTTTTCATTTCTTTTACAAAATTTTCAGTTGTGGATTTTTTTTTTCTTAAATTATAATATACATGTATATTGTTTTATATGTACAAAACAGTCTAATTTCTTTATTGTATTGTTTTAAACATTGTTATAAGTGTTAATCTGTTATATTATTGTGTAATCTTTAATTTAAGACTTTTCCATTTACTATTCAGCTAAACGTACTTGAAGAAAGTATTACCCAACAGTTTTATCCACATCAGTATGTATTATTAAAATATAGTTCTCTGTAGTTAACATCTTATCATTGGTGGTTTAACCTACAATATACTTCATTTTTCCCTTTCAATAACTACTATGCGTAATTTATTATACAGTTTTATATATTATAGACTAGCACAGAACGCTTAGCATGTGTAGAAATGGGAGCTTTGTTAAAGGCTTGTAGAATGTGCAAGAACTTATATAACTATGTGTGTGAAGGAAATCACTCACTCTTTGTGGTGCAGAGAAGTAGGTATCTCTGAAATACATTTTTCAGGTAAGAAAAGTTTTAACATTTGAAAGTGAATTGCATTTACATTGTATCATCTAAATTCATTATTTAGAACCATAGTGAGAGTATGGAATGGATTGGAACCAGGTACGGATCTCTAAAGCCTGGAAACAAAACCTGCAAAGAAACTGTTTCACATCCAATCATTTATGCCACCTCATGCATGTCATACAGGTTTTCAGGTATGGTCTTTACAGGTCACTTGTGAACTTACTAGTGAATAATGAATTTTCAGAACTAAAGCAAATAGAGAAATAAAAGAAGCTTATTGGATTGCTAATCTAAACTGTTCAACCTTTCAGAATTAATCTAGCTCCTGGAATTGGTGATCTCTGTTCATTGGTTTTATCTCTGTCAAAAAAATAAAAATAACTGTTCTTTCCTTATTTTTTTATGAAATATGAAAGCTGAATTTTCTAAAATTTGCTGTTTTTCATTTTAAGATAATTTTTTCATACCTGTCACCTTTATTTTACTTAAACACCTAAGCATAGTTTTAAATACACATATATTTGACTAAATTAAAATATAACATTTTTCCACAGACATCAGTCTCTAGGTGTTTTAAGAAATAAAATAATTTATAGACAAATGACATCTGGATGACCTTCATAATATCACTAAACTCCCTCTCTGTATATAAATATCATTCATTTGATTACACCACCACCACCAGTTTGCCCCTGAAGAAGAAAAGCCCACCTTATGAAAGAGCTCATATTGTAGTGGTTTTTATTTCATTTTATTTTACGACTTCAGCTTTGTTCTTATTATCCTCCTGCACATTTCCAATACTCTCTTCAATGAAATTTATTTTTGTTATTAATTCTCTTGTTTTTACCTTGTGTGTTTTTGATCTTCTAATTTTCCTTCTCTTTATTCTAATTTCTGTTAATTTATTTCACATCTATTTGTTCTCGTTTTCTTCACGTTATTACCACTGTTTTGTGATTTCCAACATGTTTTTAATCTTGGTTCAAACATACACTGTCATCTTGAAGTCTTGATTCTATTTTATTTACACTAAAATATTATTATTCCTTATGCTAATATTGCAACAGTCTCTATTGGTGTGTTGTTTTCTTTTATTACTTAGTAAAAATATTACTAATTCCAGTCTGCTTACAGGAAAAAAAGTGATTATCTCTTTAGCTGAAATCTCTACAACTTACATAATTTCATGAACTAACAATAACTAAGGGATAGGTCTAACTCACATATAAAATAAACTTTCCTATCTGTGGTACTAAATCAAATCTGGCTGTTTAACCTCCACTAATTCAGTAAGTGATTGAGAACATGGTAACAGACTTACTAACTAATTAACTGACACATTATGTGACAGAGTAACTATGTGATACATGTTTCAATATTAAAATATATTTTTCCAAGTCTTCAAAACTTAAGATGCAGCATGTAAATCACTCCAACTGTAAACACTTAGAACATTTATAGACATCACAAAATACAAAACATCTCAATTAAAATTATAACAAGAAAAACATATTTCTAAATTTGTATAACTGAATTTTTATTGTAATAAAGCTAACTATAAGTCAAGGTAATTTTTCATTGCTTTTTTTTTATATAGATTGTCACTGTTTATTACTTATATAAGCTTGAACCGTTTTGTTCAATTGTATGTACAGGGTTCCAATCCAGCTTGGCAGTATGCTGAACAACTCCATGGACCATCTACATCTTTTGTAAGTCCATATATGTTGAACTGACTCACTCATTTGTCTTGAAAATTTGTAAACTCACCTCTCAGTTCTTAAATAATTTCTCAAAAAACAAAGAGTACATATGTTTATGCTAATATGTTATTTGGTTTACTAGCTTGCAAGGTTATCCCACAATTTGCAAATGTTTTCATACAAATAACAGAGAAATTTACATATGGCATCACTGTGGTGAACATCATTTTTTACACACATTTGTCAGAATTTGTAAATATTTTCTTAATAATATATTAGTGAATTTACAATATAATGCACACAATTTCCAACAATCAGTGAACAGTATCATTGTAATATTTTCTTTTATTTGAGTAGTCATTTTTCCAAACATCACTTATATGAACTTGTGGCTACCTTTCTTCCATTCATTGCTCATTTAATGAAAAAGATATGTATCAGGTTTTAAGTATGTATGGACTGGATTTTTTGCAGTAGGTGTTTGGAACTTGTTGGCAATAAATTTCAACAGTAAACAAATATCACACATCCACTTGCTTTTAAAAATATTTTAAAATAAGTCACTTTTACATACAAATGTTTGTTACACTGTTGGTTATCAATTGAATGCCACCCAGTTTGTGTTCAAACTTTTCACAAATGCTTATTTTTAAAGAATTCTTCCCTCTTTTGCTATTAAAATCCTGATAACATGACTAGTGTGTGTCATAAATGGCATTTGCTAATTGATCAGTTAATAGGCTCGTTAATCAACTAGGTTTGATTAATTAATATGTGCACGCTCCCTACAATCTATGCAACCAAATTAAAAAAAAATTAAAAAATTGGCTATGTGCTGTCTTTATAATATTTTTCAGCAATGCTCTTTTTAAAAAATATGAAACTTCCTGTTTTTATTCACATTGTTTTGATTTTGTTAAACAGTTTTGAATTACCCTTAATTTTGTATGATAAAACTCTTCCAAATACCCTTGTTTGCATATTCTTAAAAATGTGCTTTCGTCTAGAAAGAAATTTGTTAAGTTTTACAGATATCCCCTACTTAACAAATTTATTATCATTATTGACTAAATACCACAACAAGGTTGATAGTAATTTTAAGTCTTCTGCAAATTGAAAACATTTTTCCCTATCACAAATAAAGGCAGTAATGTGTTAATTTATTTATTTTGTTTGAACAGGATTAACAAGAAACTAATATCCAGTAAAGATCTGAGTCGTCAGAATATGTTTAACTGCGTATCGTACACTGAACGATAGACTTATAAATATTGCAACTCAATAACACTGTAGTATATCATTCAATTAGTAAAAATTTAATTTTAAACAAAAAATCAAAACAATAGTAAAGTATCTTTATTGAGCCTTTAACAGTGTTCATGTGATGTCTGTGTTTCATACATATACATATGCTCATCAAATTATAGGAAAATTTTAAGCCAATACTAGATACCACTATTTAGTGTGTTTGTACTAAATATCATGCACTTTGATTAAATAGTTTCTACTTTGAGAAGTAAAAAACCAAAAGGTATCAGTGACATTGCTTTTGTCTAGAAATGGTTAAATGAGCTAAACAAAAGCTACTGTTTAAAATTAACTTTGAACATATTGTGAACCATATTGTCTGCCTCAGTGTTCATCTGTCTCCCATTCGAAAACTGCACATGCAGGCCAAAATCAACATTCACATGCAGGCAAAAACCAACATTCACTTCAGAAGTGATGTGAGAACAAGCAGGAATGATGTTGACACCAGGTGTTCTTTTTTTGCAGGATATTCTAAACTAAATTATTAAGAATTAATAATACTGTCATTCACATTTTTAAATTGTAACATAAATAATAAAAATGTTGATTTATTATATGTTATTATTGAGCAGCTCTTAGCCTGACTTAAGTGCTGTGCAGTTACTTTTCATGCTGGGTAACATAAATAGCTCAAAGCTTTACTCTAAGTGAATAAAATCAAGAGTGCAACACAACTAACCTTTTTAAAGTCCATAAAATAATTAAAAAAAAAGATTATCTTAAATGTTTTCTGTCACTTGTAATGGGTACTTTTGCTTCTAACTTACTATTTTACTTAATTAAGATTCCAGATATTCCACCACTACCACCTTTTCCTCTGGATGATGAAGGTGTCACAGATGATGAAGCTCTAGCTTCAATGCTGATGTCATGGTATATGAGTGGATACCATACTGGTAACTATCAGGTACATTATAAAGAAATCTTATGAAGTTATCAAACATTTTTTGTCAAAAAATTGTCCATTCTATTTTACTATTATATCCTTCAGTATGTTCAAAAGTTCTGAGTAACTGTTTTTGACTCTTTTACTAAGGATTGATGATTTCTGTCATCTAATTCTTAATGTATGTACACTTGAAAATTTCGTTTTTTAAATATCTGCATAAGTATTACCTCTTTTGTATGGCCTAATAATTAGTATTTCAGGTTGTGAGGGTGGATAACTTGAAATTGTGAGTAGCAGAACTTGAGTTATAGGAAGTGTTTGACTTAGCTGTTTAGCCCTCATGTACATAAGGTGCATCTTTAAGTTGAAAATTCAAATTTTCTAATTTCTTATCTTCTTTTTTATAACACATTGAGCAGTTTTATCACTAGTATATGATTCCATATTGGATTTTGTTTATAGCTAAACAATACCAACAAGATAAATTCTCTGTTAATTTATTAAAGTTACATTAATTACACTGCACAACTATTTTTTTTGAAAAGTTTTGCTTTCCAAAAAAGTTATTGCTGATTGTGGCAGGTACCTGGTGGGTATGCATAGATATAGTTTTGGTTTTGCTTCATCACATTGGAACTCTGAGAAATAGTCAGTTAACTGTTTACTGGCAATAACGTATTTAATTGCATTTATGTTTCTAATACGCTATTAAGTTCAACATAATTAGAAGTGTTTTGCTCCTGATTTTCGTTTGTATTCAATGTCCGGTGCATCACGTTGCAGTGTCCAACAGTAGTCAGCAAGCATTGATGGATTCCAGTTGCCCAGATATCATTTTTCCATTGTAGCAAAACTGAGGATTTCAATGAAACGGTACGTGATGGGCAAATTTGGATGTGATTTTTTTGATCAACAGCCAAAAACCTATAAGGAACACCCAACAGTGTTCAAGAAGCAAAAACTTTGTTGTGCAGTGTTATTAGTAGGATCGTAACAGACATTATTGTGAGGCAATTACCATGTTACAAGTAGTACTTAAATCACTGGATATGCAGTCTGTGATAAGTGTATGGATCACCAACTCCAGAAGATTTATACAGTGATAAGGAAATGAGACAGAGGTGAAGGTTTAAATAATAAATGAAATATGTATTCAGACCCTTCCTTATCTACTTTGTTTTAGTAACCTTATACTTTTAAGCATCTGCTGGTTCTCATTACTTGAAACATTTTTAATAAAAGATTAACAAAATCATTGTAAGAAAATAAAACCAAGTAAAAGAAAATGCTTACTGGGAAGCAGAGATTTGGTTGGCAGGAAGAATACATGGCTATGATGACTGGCAGTGTTTGACTCACTATAATTTTACTCTAGCATTTATATAATTTAGTAATTTAGAAGTTTTGGATTCTGATATGCATATGAACTCAATGAAAGTTATTGGTAATCCCAAAATTACTGCTAAATAAGGACTGGACTGTTCCTCTTAGATGATTTTTGATAGGCGTGCATGAATCAGTTAATGCTGTCTATAGACCAAGGATAACTTCATGATTGAGATTTCTTACCACAAGTTTAATAGTGTCTCTATTTTATACTTTTACAACTTTGCTGTTTCTAAGCCTTATTATATATGATATATGTAGAAATATTAATGCATATAAGTAACTTGTATCCATGTGAATGCTTACATTCCATTGTTCAGTTATATCACTTGATTAAACATAGCTGCATTTCTTTGAGTAACTTATTGTATCTGTATTTTTACATGTGTAAAGTCTAGGTATGTGATAATTTATAACAACTATATGCATGTGTTATCAATTTCATTATAGATTACACTCGTTTATTAAATATATTTTGGTTTCATTTTACTCTTCTAGTATGTTAATTATGCCTAACTCTCGACGTGTTGAATGTTAAGATCTCAGGCATTCTTTAACAAGGTTATCTCAACCATTAGATCAGGGTTCCCAACGGTGGGTCGCTAACCCCAGGGGATGCAAAGCCTTGGCAGGGGAGTCAGCGTAGCATTGTTAGAAGTAGCTTGGGATAACATTAATTTTATTTCATCAATTACATTTTCATGTCGCTGAGTGCCAAAGGTTGTGAACCCTGCATTAGATAATACATTACTGTTGGATAATGTTTTCTCATGAATGTACTTAATTGCTACTACTTTCCTTCTTTTCTACCCATAATTATTTCAGGGTGAACTTTGAACCTTAATCTTTAACACATGATAGTGACATTATTTTTATTCTTCTTGTTCTAGGCCTTACGACAAATGCGTACTGAAAGCTGTGAATGTCAAGAACATGGCAATAAAAAAATGTCTTCGTTGTTCATCATGAATTATTGTATCAAAAAAAAGAATTAGTTCTTTCAAGTTTTTACTGAAATTGCTCTGTCTTATTCATGTAAAGTAATATTCTTGTAAATTCTTTAAGAAGAAATTATGCAGGTTATGTATTGTTTTATAAATAAATATTTGTGTTTTCATCAACTCATTGCATGAAACATCATTTGTTGACAGTGTATTACATATTTATATATTGAATATTTATTACTTTGTTTTACTATAGATGTTACAGAAATGAATATTCTTAAACTTAAGTTTTTTGTTGTTGTTGAAATATTTTTGATATACACTTTTCTAATTCCTGAAAATCACTAGAGGGTCTAGATAAGGAATTTTAGTATTAAAAAGTACAATAGGTATAATACTGCTGTTGTATGACAAGTATAATTAATTATAATTATGCTTCACACCATAGGAATTGCAAATTGCTCATTATAGCCGGTCACTTCTGTAATTATTGATCAATAATGTTTTGTCATATTGTCTGCTCACTGAGTTATGAGATTCACATTGAAATCCTGTTGTTGAGATATTCATATGTGCTGAAGGAATACAGATATGTTGTAAGCTATATAAAGCATGAACCTGAAGTGAAAAGATGAATACTTTAATCAGACTGGACTTGCTTCATTAACTGATTAATACAGTGTTCTTAAATCATCGTATGTACAAGTAAAACCAGAAAAGTTGGCAGTGTGTGTTGCTAGCTGTTTGTCTTTCCTCCAGTCAGTAACTCAAAATGAGTGGCAGCAACAGAGATAGCCTTTGTAGTTTTGTCATATCAAACAAATAGTGAGCAATTTTGATGTTAGTTGGAATCAAATTTGAGATCCTTGATTTGTGAGCTCCCTCTCTCAAATTGCCAAAGCTTAAAATCTTGAAGTCAAAAATAAATAATGAAGCTAAAACTCAACACACAAAATATACCATTATCTAGCTCTGTACTTAATAACAAACAAACATATATATATTTATAATTCAATTTTTTAAGTATTGAAATAATCAAAATATCTAATTTTAACAGGTTTATAATTTCATGACAATTGATATGATTGCAGTTTTTATTAACTCTTTAAGTTCAAGTGAATACCTCATTAGGTTCTTGCTCATGTAGAGAATGATACACAATTTAGCTGTGTCCACATACATCCTTTACTGCACATGTCATGAGGTTTTAAGTGATTTGCATTCAGGATTTAATTAAACTGTTTTTTACGTTCTACTAATTAGTATAGCATAAAATTGTAGCTAAAAATCTATATTTTACAATAGTATAAGTTTTAGTTTCTTACTTTTATAAAGCAATATTCTTTAAAATCCCAAATTTCTCCTACTGTGACAAATGTGACAGTTTTTTATTATAGACTGTCCCCTTTTCAAATTTATTCACAACTATAAGTACAAAATTTAACATATATTACTCACTATATTACCATCATCACTGAAACAAAATATTTATAGCTTTGTATCTTGTTTAGTTACAGAGCTATCAGATAGAAAATCAGACACCTCTTGCCACACCCACCAGCATACACAACAATATTACACTTTCCAAAAGCACAGAACATAGTTAGTAGAGCAGAGATTATGTAAAAGCTTTATGAGATGTTTGTTGGACTCTGACAAATTGTTGCTGACTTGAAATGCTTCCCAAACACTGTCAAGTACACCATAGATCAAGAGACTGAGATGTGTAAATTTGAAAATAGGAAAGGAAAAGTAGAACACCTAAATTAAATGATACCGATGTTTTTTAATATCTTTGTTTATGCAGTCTTTGAAGCAGAAGGAAGACTTTTGTTGATCTCAAACTATGAGATAAACGACCATGTACCAAATAACAGAAAAGTGACCAGATCTACAGTATCAAGGAGACTCAATGAGAATGGAGTATTTGGTTATGTAGCAGTTAAGAAAACCTTTACCTCGTTTTCAAGTATTGTCAAGATACTGAAATTTGCTAAAAATTACGTAAACTGTACTGTTGATGATTTGAAAGGGGTGTTATGGACAGTTGAGTTAAAGTCTGCAATATTTGGTTCATAACATAGGTTATACATCCAGCAGAAGAAAAAAAAAGTGAAATATATTTACCTCAATATAGAGCATCTACCATGATGTACTGGGGGAACCAGTGTGATGGTTTGGTGGTGTTTTTGTGCTGAGGTGACAAAAGATATTTGTAAAATAGCTGAAACAATGGACCAGTGCAACTACCATCAGATACTGATCTGTCAAAGTATACCCAGTGGTTTGCATATTACTGGATTGTACTGTCAAGAAGTTAATGATTTCAAACACTCATCCAACCTAAGCAAAAATTACTTAGCTAAGAAAGAAACTGTTGGAGTGATGGTCCCCAAAGAGCTCTGATCTCAGCCCAGTTGAACAAATCTGGAATTTTATAGATCAAAAACTTGACAAATCAAAGTTAATTCTGAAGAAAATTTATGAGAGGGATTTGGAGTAAAGTCCCAAAGGACAGTTTGATTAAACTTGTTGCAGAAATGCCTTACAGACTGTCTGCAATTATTAGTGCAAATGGTAGACATAGAAAATATTAACTGTGCTAAACTCAAGCACTTCCACTGAGTTTCTGTTATACTAAATATGCAGGTGAATAAACTTTTAATGTTTCACCTGTGATTTACCTTCCATTATTATTGGCCAGGTGATTAAGGCACTCGACTCGTTATCTGAGAGTCGCGGGTTTCGTATCTCGTTATGCCAAACATGCTCGCCTTTTCAGCGGTAGGGCGTTATAATGTGAGGATCAATCTCACTATTCGTTGGTAAAGAGTAGCCCAACAGTTGACGATGGGTGTTGAAGACTAGCTGCCTTCCCTCTAGTCTTACACTGCTAAATTAGGGACGGCTTGCACAGATAGCCCTCGTGTAGCTTTGTGCAAAATTCAAACCAAACCATTATTTTTTTAAAAGTAGCCTGAAATCTAATTTTTGACAGACTTTTTCTCAACACTTTTCTATAGTACTGTCTACATTATATAATTATAATTTGATACAAACAAGTTATTAAATTCATCTTATAAAATAATTTCATGGAAGAAACTTTCAGACAGTAAAACATTGAGCTCTGCAAGCTTTCGCTGATTACAGTCATTATTCTTTCCAGTTTTGGTTAACTGCCCAAACGATATAAAATGGAGATAAATTGTGTTATTAGTTGAAATTGTAGAAAACTTAACTCCCTTCAGAGGACACAGCAGATAACCTGAAGGGTCTTTGCTATAAAAAAATACCCGTGATCGAGAATAAAGATTTTTCTTTAACTTATTCATTTGCTTTCGCTAAAATTTTCTTGGGGCAAGGCGTTATATCTGCTGATTTACAATGCTAGAAAGCAGATTCAAATACCCGTGGTGGGAAGGACATTGACAGCCCTTTAACACTTTGTGCTTAACTACAAACAAACGAACTGTCGTTGAAAATGAAATTGTGTGTATTGCTAATTTTGCATTCTTGTGAATATTAAAATTTAAATATACACGATTGATATCAGTAGATTAATATAATACGACACAAATGTGACATTTGTTATAGTTGATTAATAAATCACAAGTGATTAGCTATTAAATAAAGTATTATATTTCTACTATTTCTATTTTATTTATCAGTAGGTAATTAGACTGAGTTTTGGAAAAAAGTTATATTTCCATTTTTTTATCAATGGGTGATTAGGTATTGGAAACGTAATGTGTTTCAAATAGCCACAAAACCTATATGAGTGGAAGTCTCACAAAGTGCTATATCTCCACGTGGTATCACAAGCTTTCTTAAGGTAAAGAACAACAACAACAGAAACAAGATGTGTCTTGAAAAAGGCTTCCTTGATTGAAGTTTCAAGTCAAATCAGGTGGTCCACAGTGAAGCTCTGTCATCAAAATCCACATTGGGTGGGTTAGAGGTTGTTTGATTCAAGGAAACAAACAAGACTAGTGTTAGCCATCCTAAGATTTTTACAGAGACAGCTTCTCAAAGGAAGTGGGCAGTAGATTGAAAGTATGTTAGGATCCTTGCATTTATTCTTGAAATATAAACAAATGCAAATTTACAGTTTGTGTAACTATTATAAAACACACAGATGTGTTACTCATAACAACAGCTGAGTCTCTGCATTTTTTTTTTAGTATTTACAAATTTAGTTTCAGGAATAGAATATGTAGCAGAGATCTTTGACACTGTTCATGAAGTTTACTTTTGATGTTCCTTTTCACAATGCTTGATCCACAGATGATACTTGCTTTTCTTTCTCACATATGAACGTTTGTGACGTCTGTACATGTCATGCTTATTTAGTAAGTAGTACTTCTATACTTCATCCTCTGATGAGACTTCATTGTTAGTCTACTGGAGGTTCATGAGGAAATGTTTTGTTCCCAATTTTGTGTAAAGCTGCTCTCGAGAGTTATGTATGGTAGCCATCCATAATTTAGCAGTTGTAAACTAGCGTAAACACAACTAGTTAACATCACCTTCTTCACATCATGGAGTTATGATGTTCTGAAGAAGGTAATGTTACTCTAGTTCAAGTATAGTAGTAAATTACATAGTATTTCTAAATCCAAATAAAATTTTATTTCTTATCCACAGAATCTCTTGGAAATAAGAAATTTTTTTACTTTACAGATCCATGCCTTTGGATGATCATTATTCATCATATAAATATTTATCTTCATCCCTTGTCTGATTTGGTAAACATTTTCAGCTTAGTCAAGACAATATTCACCTATAGGGCCAAAAGCTCTTTGCTTCCCTGTATGTGCAGAAAATTTCAACCTCAAATTCTTGATCTGGATGTTTCCCTTATACAGCAGAATGCCAGATACTGTTCATGCAAATTTGTTCAAGAAAGAAATCCAGTCAGAACTGCAACAAATAATAGATTATTCATCTCAGGAAGGAGTCACAATTACACTTTCAATCTTACTCAAGAAACTGGTGTGTTATGTTTTTCTTGGATGAAGTCTGGCAGCCACACTTTGCCATTTAAAATACTTCACTCAAAGTTCAGGATATCAAGGAGTCATAAAGTAGATACCACAAAACATTCTGCTGACAAAATCAGGTATTGTCTCAGATAAGTACTCAGCATCCCTTTAAATCTTCATTCAATATCCCACCTAAATTGATATTGTTATACCTCGCTTAAGCTACCAAGATGTCTTTACTTGGTTGGTTCACACTGTTTACAGATTGACATTTTGCTGATAAAGATATTTAATATCCTTTTAGAAATACTAACGTTTTAAGTTAATTCTCCAAGGGTAGAAATATTCTAAATTTTCAGCAGGACACCTCAAAATTTTCACCGGACATTACCGAAAACAAGAAATCAAGTAGAGACAATTATTATATAAAACAGAATCATTTTATTCATAGCACTGAAACATTATTTCAAAGCAAGTGGCAACAAGCCTTGTATCCATTAAAAATGACACATCAATCAAACTGGTAGATTTAGTCATCCAGCACTGAGACATAAGCTGATGTAGACTCAGTATCTCTGTTGTCTTTACGTGTGTGAGTTCCATGTGGACTCACAAATTGTCTGTTGTTTTTGGTTTTTTTTACTGTCCTTCCACCAGGATTCTACAGACTTGCACAGTAATTCTATGCTTGCAAGATCACAGGTCTTATTTTTAGCTAATTTTATTGTCATCAAGTCATTAAGAGAATCATTTATTAGTTTGGACCACCAATCATCCTTAATAACTGCCATCTGGGAAAATCCATGTTCTGGTTCAGCAGATGACACGGAAATCACCTGCATGCGGCATACCAAGGCCAACACTGTTGATCCAGGGAAAGGTTTACCATCCTCAACAGTAATTTGACTTGCAACTGACTCTTTCGTGGCACTTTTTGAGCATCTGGCTCTTATCTGACCACTAATAACAATCACCTTTCCTCTAAGTAACCACTTGCCAGTTTGTTCACATGTTGTGAGCTCTTTATGTATTTCTATATACTTATAGTTTATACTTAGAGAGCCACTTAAATAATATTAATTACACGATATTATATAATGTTTGCATGTTATTATTTTGTGTTCCTAATTTAATTCAGCAAAGTATTAACAAGTGTTAACTTTTATCCAGACTTACTACAATAAAGTACAAGATCCACAAGTAAGTACTAAAAGTCTTGCTTTTATATTTCTCATTTATTGTTACAAAAGTGAGTACAATGTGAAACTCAGAATATTATTAGAATAGAAAAGAAAATATGAGTGAAACAATTTCTCAGGAATCTATGCATGTAAAATGCATGTGCTACATAATTTAGTGTTTGTTTATTTTACTCCAGTTTTAGTCATTTGTCTACCAGGTGTTTATATGTGCATACTTACATAGTTCAAAAATATTAAAACAACAAAACTAAATGAAGACAAAATTTAAATTGTTACAAGTCTGGGATTATTTAGGATAAATAACTTATTTTATGTAACAATCTACAGTTATTCTAGAAGAAAAAATGGTAGATTTATCTTGTATTTTTTTTTCGAAACAATCTGAGGAAGGGTAAGAACAATGAATAAGCCCAACAGACTACCAGAAGTTAGAGTACATTCATATGATGAGATGAAGCATCAGTGAACAGATACAGATCCATCTTAGATAAAGATAGTGGCACATTGATGGTGATGCCAGAGAGGCAAGCCACCATTATAAATCCTGGGCTGGAGGAGGGGCAATATGAACTATTTTCGTCAAGATTTCAGTGAGTAATTCTTCTGTGAATGCAAGGTTCAGAGGAGAAGATGGAAATGTCTGTGTGTGATCAAAGAGTTAGTTGGTTTTAGTGAAGCCATGGTCCCCATCATCAAATTATCTCTCATGAACTATAAGTTGAACAAGTGTAGATTTTGGTGACTAGTCACTCACAGGCAAATGGAAAAGGCTGAGCAAAACTCAGAAAGGGCTTAAGAAACACTCTCAAGTGAAACTTGAGTGTGAGCAAGGAAAAATTCAGAAATATTAATGAACACCACAACTTCGATATACTGCAGATAGAAGAAAGTGGTTGGAGGAGAAGAGAGAGAATTTGGGTAAAAGACTACAGGTAAAAATACAGAATTATCCACCTCACCTGTGTACATAAAAGTGTGACCCAAGTGGATTTAGTAATGACTGACAACCTCAATGAATCATATACAGGTAACAAAGGAAAGTTGTGAATTAGAAATTCTTACACAGGAAATTGGGGACTAAAGCAAGGTATAGTGGTGGACGTTTCAGTTTGCAACAGTGTGTAAACTAAGGATAAAATGAAGGATTGATTTTAGCTTCTGATTAAATTTAATTAGGACTACAACAAAAAAATTGGAGAGAAAAGAAACAGGGGAATGATAATCACCTACAAAAATTCTAAAGAGCATGGTGCAGCACCTCAGCCTTTGGCACAGAGATGAGAGGTAAAGTATGGTTAGAAGAATCAAGTAAAGACAAAAATACTGAGAACTAAAATGTGAAACCAATACTAAATAATCTGACCCCATTCTCCCATAACAAACCTAACAAGATAAATCCCAATTGTGGAAATCAAGGAAAAGGAATTCAGAATCATTAAAATTGAAGATATAAGAATCAGACAGGTGTGAACTTGTAAGAATACAGTTGGTCAAGGAAAGATAAAACAAATATTATTTATGGTTAGGATTAGGAAGAAGCAAATAAGACTAACTTTTCCCATAACTGGAGATGGGTACTATTGCTTGTCATTTACTAATCTGTTTGCATGTCTTTATGAAAAACCATATTTTGGAAAATTAGCTGTCGAGTTACGGTGCAAGTTTGTTACTTTTTTTATCCCTGATATTTCTTAATACTTATTATCCATAAAACAATATTTATTACTTTTGAATTCCTTTATGTCCCTTTTATTAACATTTATATTTTAATCACTTTTCATGTCATATTATTATTTTGCTGTATAAACACCCATAATAATTTCCCTTTTAAGTTAAATGTTTCAAATACCTTTTCATACTCTTTTATACCAAAAATTGTTGTTCCATAGTTTATTTGTAATCATAAAACACAAATAAAATTAGTCCCATATGTCAAATTATTTCAGTATCTAATCAAAACAATTCTGGTGTATCATGATAGTCTTCTTTTCATAACTATAATGTTACTACACATTTCTTCACACTTAATTTAGTAATTTCCAATTTTCCTACAACAAAGAAAGGTCTACCTTTTAAAGATACCAATATTATGTGGTTTCTTATTTTTCTTGTTCATTGATTTTTTGAACATATATATCTTCTGAACATCAGAAGCTGATTAATCAAAGGTTTCATTATGATATCTTTGTTATATTCAATTACTCTCAACAGGCAAGTCAGTTTTTATTGTATCTTTATAATAAACTTTAAAACAAAAATGATTCTGTATCATAAGAAATAGTTTACAAGTTTATGTTACAATCTATAGAGATGAAAATAAATCTAATGAAAATATTAATTTATAACTCCCATGAAAAAACAACAACTTGTATATATAAGAAATATAATAACGACCCTTTATCTATTTGGCTATAATATATTATGTCTTTTGGCTTTTTAACACCAAATATGCTCTCGGTGAATGCAAACAAAGGTTTGGGGAAATATCTTATAGCATTACATTTGAAAAGTAACACCATTTGTCTCTAATTATCACAAAGATGCAAAGTGTAAAAAAAAATTCAATTTCTATAGTATTTTGGACATTATAAAAATGGTATCCACATCACACATGCAAGATCAGAACGAATAAAACACAAAATAATATAACAAATGGCAGTGATAACGTACAATCACTAAGCTTTGAAACTGATAGCAATGTGGATCCTGCCTGCTACTGACTGCAAGGTAGATGCTCTAAGCAACTGATAACTGCCACAGCACTCCACAACCCTGTGAATAATGTCTTACAAATGGAAGAGAGTGGAAAGATGAAGTCCTAAAACATGTTCAAATACCTGCCAGTGCTGTATACAGAGGAAGTGGAAGGGAGGAAGAACTGATCAGCTGTAGCAAGCTTCTGCAGTTGTACCACAGCCTCTTCAAGTGCAACAACCTGCAACTGATAACTAGCAGGGATGCAATAGGTATTAGATCTATCTGAAAATTACTGGCTTGAACATAACATTCAACCTGTTGATTATTTTTCATTTTGTTCAAGATGGAGCTCTCTAATTTAGTTCTCAAGAGAGGAAGAGAAGAATCAACCTGTAGACTAATGGAAACATTTTAGCTCACCATCAGTTGTTCAGAAATGTCCAGAAATAGTTTTGAACTAATAACTTCCTTTCTTCACTTCCCAGACAATGGTCTTCACAAAGTACAATGAGGTCAGCTTTGATTTTATTCTATCTGGAAAATATATCCATTATACATATCAGTTACCATTATTATTATAGCACTGAATTTGGTCTAGTAAACACCTACCTATTAATGAAAGCATCAAATTCAAGAGTTGTGTATCTTATAGGCAATAACTGTTATCTAAACCCATCAGTCAGGGAATAAAAAATAGGCATTATGGAATAACAAATATAGTTAGGCTTCAAACTTTATCATTTCTTATGTTAAAAGAATTATTGTCACTTCAGCTGTTTTGTTGTTTCTGAATCTATTTGTTCAGAATTACTGTAAGGATGTGAATACAGAAGTGCAATAATGTACACTGAAAGTTTCTATTCATTATCAAGTTTATTTGTTAAACTACAAAGATTGAAATTTGTCAGATAATGTTTTCTTTCATTTTAGAGAAAAATCTATTCAATGCTGTAACACTGAGTATGTACAGTTTCAAATAAAAATACACCAGTTTATCCATATTTGATAAACTGAAAAATGGTAATTTGTCTATTTTAGTAATTTTCTTATTTGGGAAATGAGTAATAGCTGTGGGATACAGATATACAACTTTATCAATGAACATTCTAAAAGCTTGTACATTTAAGTAGTTTAGTCAATATATCAATTAACAAGCTACCCATATTAACTGTAGAAAAGTTGACTTTTTCATAGTATATGTCATATATTCATTAAAAGAGCCAAAAAAGGGTGAAAATTGATTAATTATAATAAAATTGAAGTAAGATCAAAGCTGTTTGCAAGAAATGTGAAATTCCTTGAAAAGTATGTCCATCTTATGGCATGATCACTCAAGAAATAGCACGAACATTTTTTTGTAAAAATGGCCGAAAATTAAGTAATTTAGACCAAAATAATAATGTAAACACAAACTAGGGAATGATGCATTAAGTAACATGTAAGATGCTAAAATCAGTGAATGATAATAATGAAAAAACGCTTTTCTTTCCCAATGAATAGTGAAATTGACCGTCTTTATAACACCCCACAGCTGAAAGGGCGAGCATGTTTAGGTGTGACGAGGATTCAGTCGCGACCCTCGGTTTAGGAGTCGAGTGCCTTAACCACCTGACCATGCCGGTCCCAGAAAAAAATATATGGTGAATAACATAGAGAACTAACCTATTATCGGATTCGCTATAAACCATGTTCAGTGAACAGAACAACACTGAAATCCGAGGTTCGATTCCTCAAAATGGAAAGGACGCAGAGAATCAATTGTGGAACCCTGCTCTTAAGATTTTGTTTGTTTGTTTGTTTGGGAATTTCGCACAAAGCTACTCGAGGGCTATCTGTGCTAGCCGTCCTAATTTACAGTGTAACTGGGGGGAGGCAGCTAGTCATCACCACCACCATAACTCTTGGGCTACTCTTTGCCAACGAATAGTGGATTGACCGTCACATTATATACACCCCACGGAGGGCGAGCATGTTTAGCGCGAGAGGCAGAACCGCGACCCTCGGATTACGAGTCGCACGCCTTGCTAGCCATTGCCAGGCCTGCTTTAAGAAACACAGCAACAATAGCACTTGATTCGCTATTTTATCAGCATTAAATTACTTTCGCCAATTGCCAAGCTCATCTTTACTGTTTGGGATAAGGCCTATAAGTCTTTAATTTTTTCATAATTGAAATTACACATTTTAATGACGAGGATAAATATTCATAATTAATTCATTAGTCCATTGAATAATTAATCGTGACGATATATTTCCTTATTGTTTACGTATCTAAAAGTTCTCATTTATACGTGCCAATTTGATATTTATTATTATTAATCGAACCTTTCTTTTTCAATTTTGCGAAACAATACTCATTTACAACAGGCTTAATACTAATATATAACTTTATAAGTATTGTTACCTGAATATTATTTTTGGACAATCACAATATAGTTACTAAGAGTTCTTCAACAACAATATACATTGTGTAATTTCAACAGTTATTTAGATTATTAACATATCTTAGCAACATAAACCTTTAGAGAAAAGTAGCCCATAGCGTACGCAAATCAAAGAGACAGAGAAATTTCCTGAATAATGGATTTATTATTGCAAATTTTATTTGCCTTAGTTATCTTCCTTGCGGAAATCAAACTACGGTGTTTTGAAGAGCTATTTTACCAAGCATACATGTAAAAGCTAAGTACACATACATCCGTCGAGGAGAAGATATTGAAGTTAAATGTATCCCACCTGGTTACAAACAAAATATTTATTCAGCGATGTTGTTAGCTACAAATGGACAAGCCGAACAGGCACAATTGGATCTGTAGGAAACAAAATCAGAATGGACAAGTATACAGGCGACCTTATAATTAAAGACGTTCAAGCTTTCGATATGGGTGATTATAACTGTAATGTTATTTACTGGAATGAAGACATCAGGCCACAAACCAAACAACAAATCGTTGTGAACCATTATTTAAAAGGTAGATAATTGTACTGAATATTTATAACTTCATGTGAATATTTATCTTTCACTTAGAAAATAATTTCCTAACAACATAGTATTCTAATTAATAGGGATTTAGAGTTAACATCAATTTAAATTTACCATGGAATCTAATACGATATTTGTACAACAAAAAACGTTCAAGGCTCATACAAAAAATACACGTGTGGTGAGTGGCCGTAAAGTTACATACATAGGCCAAACTAAGTGCTGTTTGAAAGTTAATTTAGGAATATATACGGATACCGCACAGATCGCTTGTTTGTTTGAAGTTAAGCACAAAGCGACACAATAGGCTATGTGTGCTTTGCCCACCACGGGTATCGAAACCCAGTTTCTAGTGTTCTAACTTCACAGATACACCATTTGGGGCCACTCGGATGTACATAGATCTTTACTACCGTAACAGATGGATATACAGACATTGACGTTACCATTAAAAGTCTTCTAACTTCGAAAGCGCACACGAATCAAAATATTCAACCAACACCGTTCCAACTCATATTGTTTTATTTAACCATCTGTAATTCGTGTAGTGTATTATAGAATTGTGATTGATGATATATGTAGCATTACAATTCTAGTTTATTGTATTGTATGCATAAATATATTTTCCTTACTTTTTCATTTCTCAAAAATAATAATAGTGTTTTTTTATTGCACCCTATAAGCTACTCTCTAAGTTTCATATTCCTCATGGGTCATGTGGACTTCTGCAAAAATCTACTAAATCAAAAAATACGATACCTATATCCGAGAGCTTTCAAAAGGGACACATTTCTGTTTTCGAATTGGCAAACTATAAATAACTGTTTTGATTAGATTCCTGAAGTGTTCATGAAGCAAAATAATCGTGAGGTGATAACTAATACTGACAAAAAAAAGGAACACTAAATAAAATGTAATAGAACAATAACCCGAAAATTATCATAAATAGATTACAGTTTATTGCATTTTGCATGCACTTCTTTATGATCAACAAAAATTAACAATAAACTTATATGGGAACAAAATTCCTACGCATTCACGTGTCCGTTCAAAGCTGACAACTTTTCGTTTATAAAGTCCCCTCGGTGGGCTGACAAAGATAGCCCTTTGTGACTTTGCTATAAGAAAAAACACCCAACGTTTATAAAAGACTCAATACTGAACTAATTTGGTGGGTATTTTCAAGGGCGGTCTTAGTCATTGTGAAGCCACGGGAGAATTCAATAAATGGGGATCCCATAATGATGAGAAAAGTCAAAAGTATATTGACAAGGCACAGCATTGGGGACCCTTCTATGTCTGATGAGCCGAGCAATTGGCGAGTTTGGGAAACAGGTAAGACCACCGGTGAGTATTTGGGTTCTAAGATCTAACAAGCTCTTAATGAGCTTGATAGACAGAAGATCAGGAGCGCTAACAATGTTGTTTCTCTTTGCCCAAAGATACGCGGACACAGTCTTTGTAAGGAAAGCTCGAAGCTACTTCAGTTAAAGATCCACAATCTTTCTATTAGAGCATTTTCCCATAACTCTCTAGACATGTGTTTCTAGTTTTATGCATTATCTTGACTTTAAAATGTCAAACTCATCAGAGATGTTGCCTGTGAGTATCATGCCGACATAAGAGTAATCTGTGTTACTGAATTTCGATGTGATATAAACATTCCAGCTTAAGATGTTTAACTAACTGATGGTTTACACTTATAAATTTACAAAAATTATAAATCGTTTATAAACAAAAAAAATTTCACTAGACAATTTCACATATCGTCATTAAAACTTCGTGTTAAAACATAAAAAAAGATTGTTTAACTTATGTCAGTAAAATAGTTAACTTGGCAAATTTTAACAGTTTTATTTAATTTTTTCATTTCAGTTTATTCGCCACCAGATAACAACATCATTTGTCCATATGGATACATGTTAGGGAAAAGTGATTGCTGTAAGTTGTGAATATATATACTTTTTTTTTCTTTTTTCTGGAAAAAATTATGTTCTTGTAGACACATGTGTTTTCATTAATTTAAAGATAAAACATGAAGTACATTTGGATTCACCACAACTCAAATGCTTTTATTGAAACCTTGTAAAGTGTTTTTGTTAGTATATTTCTTCAAGTATATTTTTTCACGACAGGATGATGAAAAATCGCTTGAATTTTAATTTCTTTACACAGAGACGCAAAATAATATGTGAAGTAAGCAATATATGTAATAAACTTTTTGTGACTTTCAGTTAAAACGAAATATCACACTACAAAAATACCTGTGCTAATTACATTATCACATGAAAGATCACCAGTTAGGTAAAATTTCTATAAGACCTACAACTTACTATACGTTATGAAAATAGCAAGGTTTCCTAGTGGATAGCGTTGCGGTCTACAATTCAAATGGCTCCAGGTTCATTTGTTTTCAACTATTCGTTGCATCATGTTTCAGAATAAGTTTACAAAAAAACACAACAAATGCCCACAAAATGTTAACAAAACATGAATAAATGTATTGCGGAAAATATCCTACATAAGAAACATTTTTCAAATATTTAAATTGTGGTATTACTGTGAAAAAGAGGTTACTTGATGAATTAACCACCAATGGGTACTGCGGTTTGTCAGAGAAGATTCACACCGCTAGAAATCGGGTTTCGATACCCGTTGAGATCAGATCACTGATAGCCCTAATGTGGAGCTTTGTGCTTAATTCCAAACAAACAGACTAAGTTATGAAAACTATTTTATTAATTAGCAAATATTAAACCATACTAAATAATTTCATAATATTTAACACAGAGTGAAGTTAAAATACATTTTAACCTTTTGTATAGAAAAATCTTGAAAAAAGGTTTTCATTTATTATGGAAACTGTAGAATATCGATTGAGGGTCAACAAAATCAGAATTTTAATTTATTTTGTGTTATTTTTTAAGGTACCAAGAATACATCGATCTGTTAATACATAAAAATATATTTTCATATATATATACACATAAACACTATTTCAAATTGATCTTCACTAATTTTTTTTCTGTACGTTCGATGTATCTGCTTGATTCTTTTGGAAAATATGTGTTAACAAAGCAGCTTTTAGAGAAAACTTATAAATACTATAACTTATTT